>NW_026459758.1:0-59374 GCF_021730395.1 Mercenaria mercenaria
ATTCGCTATTTGTAGTTTCAGATCAGAGACACTGAGAGACAATGCCACTAAAAGCCTTAAAATACTTAGAAACCTTATCACTGACCGGTCCTGAGATAGGAGACAGACTGTACTTTGAACGGCTTTGGGGAATATACTATCATTGTTCAATTTATATTGGTGAGTAATAGTGCATTGATTACAAAACAGGATTTAAGCACCATATGTTAGAATGAAGAAGTAAACATATTTATTTAGATAGAGTAGGCTTGAGGTAAACATGACTTTGTATTCCATGAATAAGAATAAGAAATAATTATCTAAAGGTTGTTAATTTAATCTTAATCAAGAAATGTATTTTTCTGAAACTTTAACATCTGATCATTATGTTCCCTGAGCGCTTAATGCATGTTATTCGTGACCATGTTTATTGTTTACTATCAGATTCATGCACTGTTAAGCTTTCATTTGTTTAACTTATTTGTGGTTTAGTACCAAACGTTTATGATCCTTACTTTATAGGCTTTGTCAAAAAATATGAAAGTTGTTGCTTTGCTGAAACAAAACTAGATAAACATGATACAGTCATTGCGGAAGGTTATACTCTTAGATGAATAAATAGGGAAAATTGAAACCGTAAACCTTGTGGTGAAGGAGTGCTTATTAAAATAGGTTGTACAATGATAAAGGTTTTCTTGATCATTCAGCTGAAGATGTTTTATGGTTTAAATTGAAAAATGATAATTGTATATTTCAAATAGTTTATATTCCTCCTGAAAATTCATCATATAGTTCCGTTGATATATTTGATCATTTGGAAAAAAGTATTTAAGATTTTAATGAGAAGTTTGATGGATGTAATTTTTGTATATTGGGTGACTTAAATGCTAGAGGTGGTTGCTTACATGACTTTGTTTATATTGACAATTACATTGCTGATGAAAAGTCTGACCCTGTTTCAAAACAAATCATTTGTAAATTTTATCTCTTAGACCTTGGTTTTTCAATAGAACATATATCAAAGGATAAGATTTTGAATAATTATGATTACAGCCTTGTTGAGATGTGTAATTTTGTAGACTTACATTTTGTTAATGGTGTGGTAAAGATGCTTACATTTGAAAACCTACATGTACTAGCGGCATAAAATAATCATTGATTATACCTTATTGTCTGGTATAAGTTTCCTAAAATACGTCATTTTGATATTCTGGATTTTGATCCCTTATTATCCGATAGTTATAATGTTTTTGAGTTATGCGTTGTGCTTAATGCAAATAATGCTAACAATGATGTCAAAAATGATGATTCTGTTGATGTATGTAGAGTTACAAATAAACAGACATGGGATAAGAATATGTGAGATAGTTATAAATTGATCAAAAGACGATTGATGACTTGAACTTGATAGTTTGTATGATAGTAAAAATTATAACTATGTTGTTATAAATAGTATTACTGATAAAGTCAGCATTAATATGTTAAGTGCTGCTAAGAATTGTGATTTGTTAAACAGAAGAACATATATACTAGTCACAAACAAAAGAAATTTAACATTAACAAACCTTGGTATGATGATATTTCGAGAAGAGTACATTATAGGAATAATAGATCTAAAGTAAATCAAGATAAAATGATACTTAACAGTAGGCTGTATAAAAAGGAAATAAATAAAAAAAAATCTTTTTAAGTCTGAGATTGTTACAAAACTTAAAAAATTAAAGAAGTCTGATACTAAAGCTCATTGAAGTCTGTTGAATTAGTATTCTTCAGAGTAAAAGTTTTATAAAATTGTTCACAGTTTAAAACAAACCACTCTCAATGCTAAGATTAATGGTGAACAAGGCATTTTATTTCTTTACGCCGGGGCCTCCGTGGCCAAGTGATTAAGGTCGCTGACTTCAAATCACTTGCCCCTCATCGATGTGGGTTCGAGCCCCACTCGGGGTTTTGAATTCTTCATGTGAGGAAGCCATCGAGCTGGCTTACGGAAGGTCGGTGGTTCTACCCAGGAACTCGTTCGTGATGAAATAATGCACGGAGAGGCACCTGCGGTCTTCCTCCACCATCAAACCAGGAAAGTCGCCATAAGACCTATATTTGTGTCGGTGCGACGTTAAATTCAACAAAACAGAAAATCTTTCTGTACGCATAAAAGGTAGAATTCTCAATTATTGGTGTAATATTCTTAATTCTAATCATTGAAATATTTCTGACATTTTGAGTAGAACTTTGCACAATTTATACACTGTCCATGGTGTACACTTTGAGTGGGTAATGTTTGTACATACGACACTGAATAATCTTGGTTTATTAACGTTTTGGTTAAATCAAAACATATTTGCTCCTTAAGTGTTCAAAAGCGCTCAACTTGTTATATCTCGTCTTCGTGATCAGTTTATTCAAAACTGGTAAGTTCAGTAGATGATATTAGTAAATGCCTGCATGAATTATCGCATTATAAAAAAGAAATTTTACGTGAAAATTGTTTTAGTGTTTTATCTCCTGATCTTGCTAATGTTTTTGTGTAAATTTAGATGTGTCAATCATAAATTGCCTATTGAAAAGAGTAGATTTTTAAACATTGAAAAGATATCTAAGAACATGCACTCTTTACTCTGTTAATTTTTTAGGAGATGAATTTCACTATATTTTACAATGCACTCAGTTTATTACAGATAGAAAGAAATATGTTGATGAATATTAATATACAAATTCTTATACTGTTAAATATTTTCAGTTAATGAACAGTGATGATATATTTATTGTTGAAATAAGCCATATTCTGTAAAAACATAATGTCCACATTAAATAACTATAGTAAAATACAGTCAAACTTGTGCTAGCGCCCACCCGTGAATAGCGACCACCTGTCGACAACGACCGGTCTCTGGTCCCCCATAGAAAAATGTTCATAAAAAGGCCGTGAATAGCGACCACCTGGCGACCGCGACCAGCGACCAGCCAAATTGATTCCCAAGGGTCATATTTGCCCCCGGATAACGACCAAGCTGGACCGTTCCGGCTTAAAAATATTTGAAATCCGCCGAATTTTCACGACTTTAGCCTTATAACAAACATAATAATTACTGCTTGATTGAAAATTTGCAAGTTTGCACCGGCCGAATTAATACATAGAACATAAAGAATGCAAGAAGCTGTAAAAATACCTTTTATCAGCATGATAATGGCTAACTGAGAAGTGACCCTTCCCCCCGAATAAAGACCACCTGTGAACAAAGACCACTTTTGCTTGTTCCGAAGAGTGGTCTTTGTTCACAGGTTTGACTGTATATTTATTATGTCTCATTCTCCATTAAATTGAATCATCTTATTGTCAATCATTATCTATTATTTTGTATTATTATGTTATGTTATTTATGCTATGTTTCTTTGTTATGTCAGATGTTCTAAAATAGCATTAACTATTCAAAATAAACTTCCAAACTTCCGAGAATTCGGATAACCTCCCTGATGTAACCTAGAAAGATCGGTAATTACTTTTATCTGAGGCTACATGCAGTTTTAAGGCTGTTTTGGTTTAGATTATTGAACTATTCCGATGTTTATTAAAGAAGAAATTAAACTGGAATCGAAGAAAATGCTCAGCTTTTATATTTGTGATTATAAAATTGTTTAAGTTAAATAAAACATATGTTTGTAATAGGGATCTAACGCTATGTATTAGGTCTTTTTGTTCCGGAAATAATCTCAAAACTAAAACAAAATGTAGGAAAAGCAAACAAAACGTTATGAAATATTGCTTAAAATATCGCTGACACCAACCAGGATGTAACATTTTTGCTCATTACTGAGGTATATAAGAGTTATGAAGTAAATAAGCAAAATCATGTTTGTATGCTTCAGTGTAAGATCGAAAGTTCCAAATGAATGGAATGAATGAGAACTTCACATACCTGTTCACTGTATACACGTTTTATCTGATTTTGCTTTGTCATAAAGTTATACCACTTTTCTAAGTTAAGCTTTTGTATGCATATTTGTATGTTTGTTTCTCTGATCAATTGTAAGAATTAAACACTTTTCACTGTGATGATCCGACATGCTGTGCTTAAGTTCTTTCATTCTGTTTTGCTTTTATTTTCAGACAGTTAAGCCCCTATTTTAACTCAGCAATATTTGGGCAAGTTTTTGTGTGTTAGAAAGTATCTTATTTAACAATATAAGAGGGAAAAGTTTTATGGCTTTAACATAAGTTTAAGCAAGATTGCTTATGTCACTGATTCATTTTTTTTAGCTTTCTATAATGAGAAAACACAAAACAAGTATGGTTAATTAAATCTGTCAAAAGATCCTTTGGAAGCAGAGAATGCAACCAAGAATAATAATAGCAGACTCGGTTTCATTCAGTCTGTTCATGAGAGGTAATGAAATGTGCAAGACCTCTCACGCCCCCTAGCACCGGCTTAAGTGGAACTCTATTATACACAGTATGGTTAAGTTTTTATTTGTTAGCAGATATCCAATCTAGACATATAAGACGGGGAAGTTATACGGCTTTATTAAACGAAGAATATGTAAGTATTTTGTACATACCGTATGCAAAAAATGTAATATGTATAAAGCACCTAAATATTCAAAAGGACACAAAACATAGAGAATGGTAGAAACATGAATGTAACGGTTTGGACAACACGTGTACATTGGTTTGGATGACTTAGTCTCTTTGAATGTTTGCGGTTTAGGCTTACCTTTCTAACTGCGAATTTTAAAATAATAATGTTTTTTTCTTAGAAATGTTTTCATGTTTGCATTGAAAACATAACTAGTTAGTGGCACATGTTCAAAGACATCTTCAGACAGACATAAGATGGTCATCAATCACTTACTGTTAGATTTATATAAAAGTTTGTTCTCATAAGATAGCGTGATCTTTACTTTCAAAGAAATACTTACATCTTGATCAATATGAAAATTTAATTTTACTAGTTTATTTAATCAAACCGATATAATAACTGCCAATTTGGAATATTTTAAAAGAATACCAGATGACCTGTTACGATTGTAAAGACTTAGCTGCAAGAGTTCCATGTTTAGTTTTATAAACACTGACAAATACCACACTTTCAATATTTGCAGCAGCACTTACTCAAAGAAACCTCCTCGTGGATCCATATTTGAAAAGGATGACTTTAAGTCTGCCAGAAATAAGTGAAGCGATAGGTTGAAAATTTAGTGGTTTCATATACAGGGCTTATAGAGACTAGTATAGCATATCAATTGTGTATGTATACTACAAGGTTTGTACTCCCCTAGTGGTGATTTTGCTGACAGTTTCAAGGCGATTTCGAATTGCTTCTACGAAATATCAATATATTAAAGGTTATCTACGCATTTTTTGTGTGTACATTGTTGTAAGGACCTCGCTGTCTCTCGATTCTAAATTTCAAGGGAAGGTAGGTAGAACTTTTTTTTTAGAAAAGAAACATTATTCACGTGCCTGTTTAATTGTTCATTGATTTCTGTTTTAAATTTGAACATCATTTCAAGACTGATTACATCTATCTCATTGGAAATTGGGCATCTATTTAAATTAATGGCGGAAAATAAAGCTCGACTATTCGAGAGTTTTCTCACTAAAGAAAGCAAAAGAAATGAATCAGTGATTTAAACAATCTTGCTTAGACTTATTTCAAAGCCATAGAACTTTCCCTTTTTATATTGTTAAGTGAGATACCCTACTTACAGACAAAAACGTGCCCTAAAATGGCTGAGTTAAAATAGGAGCATAACCTCTTGAAAACGCAAAACAGATTTAAGGAACTTAAGAACAGCATGTCGGATCATTACAGTAAACATGTTTGTAAATTTTATTTGATTCTTACAAGTGGTCAGTGAAACAAGCATACAAACATGCATAAAATAGCTTAAGGGTGTACGAGTATTTTTTTCAAGATATCCGCCGTTTTGAAAAATGTTTCTTCGAATATTTCTTTCTAACAAAAATGTTTGCCAAAAATTAATGCTAAATAGTTAGAATATGGCTAATAATGTACCATTTTACGAAACAGATTCTACTTGTTTCGACAACATTTTTTACCCTTTATTTTGGCTGGCATTTGCCTAAAATTAATGTAAGATGTACACTGGGGGTAGGGTCGGTAATTATAAATATCTATGAAAGTAGATCAGGTTTGGTTCTGATATTCTTCTGACTGATATATATTATAATAAGCTACAACTGAAATAAAGTTTTCAACATAACACTTTATAATTTCCTGGTAATATAAATTAAAACAAAAAGAACTGAAAATATAAAACTTTACTAGTTTTTAAATATATTTTTTTTTTCTAAATGAATCACTTAGATGCATGGTGACCGAAACTTTTTTCTTTTCATTTTGAAGCATTTTTGCTTGTCATTAAAGCCACAAAATATTGTTTTAAAATCTTAACGTCGGAATTATTTTTGTAGATTTAAATACGTTTATTCAATTGAAAATAAGGTGGGTGGGGTAATTCTTTCCGCATGTAAGAATTAAAGAGATTTGTTTTGTGACATTTATGCTGATATAATACTGACATCCCCTTAAATTCATAGTAACGTTTAGTGGGATATCATGTGTTTTATAAAGTACCACCATTTTATTTCAATTTTACAAAATTTCAGAAATGCTTAAACAGTGGGTGAAGAAAATGCCCTATAAAATAAAAACGAGTGCGGTGACCGGTGCTTTTTCTTCTCTTATTTGTCTTAGAAACTAATGTTCTTCAAGCTCACAGAGTATGAGTATGAAAAAATAAATAAATAAACGATCCTATATTCTTAACCAAGATTTAAGTCGAAGAAGCGGCATAACTTTGTGACAAAACAAAATCAGAGTTATGAAACTTGTATACTGTATGTTAGATCACAACAGTAAAGAGATACGTGAAGTTTTAATTCAGCTTGGCGTCATTGAGATACCCGCGTACATTACAGACAAAAATATTAAATATTGTCTTTAGATTCAATAAATTCCTACTTGTTGTTACTGATATAATAGCTTACATACAAAATACCAGATCGGTACGCCACAGCCGAAGAACGGATGTAGACAATAGCTCTGCGTATTCTGCAAACTTTTAAATCGGAACGGGAGATGACAAGCCACGCTTTGTAACCGAGGCCTGGTCTCTATTCATTTATCTGCCGCTGTTCCTAAAAAAAAACAACTTACAAATATGGTATACAAATGAACTTTACAAGAATTTATTTAGATCAAATCATCCTGGAAACGGTAGACTGGCTTTTGACCGACACCAGGATTTCAAAAACGAATGACTTGCATAACCAGCACTGGTCTGGAACTTAAAGGTACTCACACCTTATGTTCAAAAATTGTTTTGAAATACTCATTGGGACATATATATTGCCGGAAATAAACCTTTATTCTGCATAACACATTCTAATAATAATTAGTCACAGTGTTATTTTTGGATCGTTTATACATGGTTTTATCTTTAAGCATAGATGTTATGTTTTATGACCTTCTTTTCCGATATGTGACCTTTTTGTGACGATTCACTGTGAATCCAACTGATTGTATTTTACGTCATCCATATACAAGGTCACACTGATTTCCAAGAAATTAGTTAAGGAGCAACTGTGAATGTATCTAGTTTAATCAACCGATCATTTTAATTCAGTTGCTATCCAAACCGTTACAGATACTAAATCAAAACCGTTAACTGTTGTTCGATTCCTCCTATCAAAATCGTTATACACCAAAGAAATGCTTCTTCTTGTATACCAGTTAAGGATTTCTGGTGATTTCAACGGTGCTTGAAAAGTACATTTTACACCCCAGGGTGTATGATGATTCTTGTGCTGTACATATTAAAAGTATAATAAGCTACATATGCATAGTTTATTTGTGCAGTAATAATAACGTAAAGCAGGATAAAAATCAAACACTTGATAATTTCTTTTTGTTCCTTAAAACATATTCTCGATTAAAGGCGCTCGCTACAGTTTTTCCGGACGGGTCGATATTTACCCAGACACCGTGCCAATTTGGTTGTGTTTCTTATCGATGTAGCTCACTGCAGAGTTGGAGCAGTCTTCTGCGTATGCCCGGAAGTGATTATCTAATGTTGCGTACGGCAAAAATTCGCAAATTATTGTATGTTCGCATGCATTTAATGTATAATATGTATAATATACTGACTAGAGGTTAGGGTAAGTATCACCATGGTTACAAAATAATACATTTAAAGTACTTTTAGTTCAAATTGCTTCAATACTGGAGTCTGTAATTTATACCGGCGCTTCAACTCTGCATTGAGTCACAGCTGTTTCTAATCCCGTACCGTACCCATACCGTACATCCGTATTCGTAAACTATAGGTTTTGTTCGGAAAAAGACGGATACTTTCATCGTTCTATGGCATCAAAATGCTTCAGAAACACCTTAAAATCCGCCTATTAAGAAATCTGCCGTTTGATAATTTGATAAATCTCTAAGTCATTTGCTCAAACACCGAAAGAGTATTTCGTACCAATCTGCCTCACCCCACATCGTTGTTATTTGATTTAAGCGAAATCTAATATGGTGACCTGTCAATTTTCTTTTTGTTTTAGATTCAGTAGACATAACCAAAGGTATGTGCAGAGTTTGATTAAATTCTATTAATATGTGAAACTCGTGTAACAGGACTCAAAATTATGAGCTCTGAAAGTCCCAGGTTCGACCAATTTTTTTAGTTTCGGAATATATTTTGAAGAAAACAAAACAATCCACAGTTCACGCTTTCATTTATTGGTTACACTTCCTAAATTGTTCAAATTTTACAATTCATTAATAACAATTTCTCAGTAACAAAACCCCAAAAATAAGCAACTAAAATTTCCTAATATAATATCTGGGGGGGGGGGGGGGGGGGGGGGGGGGAAGAGAGAGAGAGAGAGAGAGAGGGAGAGAGAGAGAGAGGGAGTGGTTCAGGCAGGTCAGTGAAAGGAGGTAAACACTTTACCTTTCGTTTCGGCGACCAAACACAGAACAAACCCACTGCTAAGCAAACCTGCCTATTTATTAGCCTGACATTCCCGCCAAAAACGAGGGCCATAGTAAAAGTAATGTAAAAGTTATGAATGTACACAATCAATATGGTAAATTGAAATATTAAAACTATTGACCAACCCTGCCCTGACGACTGCAGTGAAAAAGCAAGAATCATGAAAAAATATGAATACAGCTACAGTCTAATACTGGATAGTTTAAAGGTGCAAACCAATTATTTAAAAGATGGTACAATATGCAAGCAAAACTGCAATAAAAAGACCCTCAAATAGGAGGCAAACATAAGTATTTATCACTTTATTACTAATTACTAAGCTTGTAGGTAGCAAGGTACAAAACATCATTTAAGTAAGATTTAGAAAAAGTGACCATCATTATACATGTATATAAAACAGTATCACTATATGGCATGGACCTTTAAGGAGAAAATATAGTGAAAACTGGTTTAAGTAAAAATAGAATGCACAATTGATTTAAGGTGGCTGTATACCAGTTGAAATAAGAATATACTGACGGGTATGTACATGAAGATATCATTCCTGCTGCACCCGACAAAATGGCAGACGTACCAACTTAAATTTAACAAAAATATGCAAAAATAGCCCTTGGGTCTGCTGAACAAGTATTCCTTTCTTTACAAAATCATTTTCTTTTGATTTCTCTGAGAATGTTTCAAATAGATATATTGTTTTCCGTTATAAAAATGCTTAGATATCAAATTTATGCTGATTATTGTACTTTACTGAAATATATTTTAGGATTATAGAAATTTTGAAAAATGTTAAAAATAGCACAATATCGAGGGGCAAATTTAATTGAAACAAAGCTGGTGACCTAGTATTTTTATTTGATTTTTCAATACAACAAAACATGATCTTTTAATACGAAACATTTCCTCAAAATCTATTATTGAGAAAAAATACGAAACTGTAGCGAGCGTCCTTAAAAACGCCATTTTACGGGAAAAGAAAAAATAACTTTTCACTGCAGTTGATAAAACAAAACCGGAACTATTACGTTGTTTTCGTCTTTGTAACGATATGACGTACTACCTTTTTACGGACGTAAAAGTTCCCGCGCTTTTTTAATACACTTCTATAAGAAAAAAGTGCTACTAATCCCCAATGATAACGTGATTCCCGCCGAAACGCGAGGACGAGTCTAATTCATGATAACTGATGAAATAACAATGCATAATGCTTGTACGTTACTTGACAAGCAAATATTAGTATTTCTTTCATTTAAAATATCCACTTAGTATATGGAAATATAGCTCAGTTGGGTAAAATGCAGACAAGAATTGGATAAAAGCGAAACGTTTTGTGGGTTCGAATCCAGGATTTTTTTTTCAAATTCTTTTTTCCTATTCGTTTTCATTTTTGCTTCCGTATTTTTGTTTCTTTCTTTGATGGTTTGTATTTGTATATATGTCTTTATTTAACACAATAGAATTTTCATTATATGCATGTATAAAGTGCATACATTTATTCAGTATCATCGTTTATATATAATAAATGATCTGCCATATCGCCTTAAGATACCTTTCTGTCGTTTTGTCTCAGAGCTCATGAAGGAATCTTAATTTTTATGCAAAAGTGAAATAAACATTGACTGTCGATGCTGAGTTTCGAACCCACACGGCAAAAGATCTGTTGAACATGGACAGTATGCTTTACCACTCAGCTAATTCGTAATTGGTACAAAATCTAGAAATATTTAGATTGCAACATGTTAGAAATATGTTGAATTCCCTATGTTCCATTTTAATCTGTTTATAGTCATGTTTGTAAATATCAAGTTATCGTTGGGGCATAGTATAAGAAAATCATTTGTTTGAATTGATTTTTCTATAATTTATTTAATGTGGCATGCAAGAAAAGATGAAATTAGTGGTGGTAGGTTCAGATGGAAATATCCGATTCCCGGTTAACTTTTCAACTAAAAAAAAAAACAGCTACCATCGAGCCGGATATTCCAGTCTGCACCAGTGAAAGAATCTTATATTCTGTCTTCGAGACCGTTTTACCTGATGATGCAATTGCAATAATTTTAATACTGAACATCATTTGAAAGTGTCGTTTTCACTTCTTGATTGCCATAATCAGCACCTTTTTTCCATTGAATAATTTAAAATGGAATGATTTGATAATTATAATTCTGACAATTTAAACTTCAGAATGATGAGTGAAAACGGTTTTAATATTTATGTTAAATGATAGAAATCATTAAAACTTACGTGATAATGATATTGGACAGATCCAAATTTTGTATTGTATAGACCTTTATACACAGAGCTATTTCCTTATCAACGGGAAACAATTTTCGCGCATGCGTACACTACGTAGGGCAAAAAGACTTAATATTGTATTTCAATCTATTCGATCAATAATGAGTTTGTTTTGTAGTAAATATATCCACTGAAAGACAAAGGAAAATACATGTAAGTCTTTGCAAACCCACAGCTGATATACTTTAACTAATGCGCATTATCATTGATGATTTTGGATTAATAAACTATTTTTTTCTGCAATTTTGATCTCGTCAAATTTACGTTAAGAAAAATGAAAAAATGATATTTTCTATGAATTGATATAGTTATAACAATGTTTTTGTTTACTTTCCTAACGTGACCTCACATGACCTACCACCTGTCGCAATTAGCTTGCAGGATACTTGAAACATGATTAAATATCGAAGTTGAAAATAAAATGTTCAATTAACAATGTTCAGCCTTTGATTTTGTATCCGATTATACTCAAATAGGGATCAATTCATTCCGCATTCAAAAACAAAAACAAAAACAGTAATATCATCTTAAAATTGTTATTTTTTATTTTTATTGATTCTTCGAATTTGAAAGTTTTTATTTGAAAATAAAGCTTGCAGAATACTGTAAATAACAGTTGTCTAACTTGAATTACAGAATGTGCATTTCATAGTTGCAAAGCACAGCACGAAAAAAGTCTCTTTTGACAACATACTGGAAATGAAATTGGAGTACAGATGGAACACACTACTTGTATATTTAAATAATGTTGATTACATGAATACAAAAACATCAATTTCCAGTTCGAAAAATATTGTTTGTCAGCACAAAGAACTCATGAAGTTTTCACTATACTTATGTTTTATTATCATAATTATTTTCAATATTATTACTGTATCTTTTATCATCCTATGTGTAATATAATAATAATAATAATAGTGATAATGATTATTATTATTATCATTATTATTATTATCATTCTCATTATCATAACACGAAAGTAATAGTTTTTATCATCTATATAATATCAAAATAATAATTATCATTATTATCATTCCATATTCACTGAAGAAAAAATAATTTCTTTCAACTCCACTGCACAATCTTCATGGTCTAGTTGGGGTCCCGGCTGTGCTAATTGCCCTCTAATCAGTTACTATTACATAATCGCTGATAAGCAGCAGATAAGATGGGAGTTGTATATTGGATTTTTGGGGACACTTATATAGTAGTGAATCTAGGCCTTTAAACATTACTATTAGGGGTTCAATTCCTTAAAGTATATCACATTAAGGCCATCTTATATGCTTCAGTAAATTTTATGATCCGCTCTAATTAGGGGGCACTCTCGAAAGGGTCTTGATTACCTAGGTGTCCTATGTTTTATCATGTCATTTGCATAATAGTTACGTAATGATTTCCGGTGGATCACTTTAAATAGAAACTTTAGTGACAAGAAGCCGCGATCCCAAATTATGTAGATGTCATTCAAGACGGAGAAAAATATATACAACAACTATTTGAAGTTGTGGGAAAAAGTAGATATAATGAAAAAAATATGACATGTTTAAATGTAAGGAACAAGTTATATATGTGTATGAAGCGTGGAAATAGACTGGAAATTCTTGTTCTTTTCTGACGAAAACAGGATGAATAAAGCAACCTTTTCAGGTAAGATATGATTAAAACATACACGTCTTTAATCAAAGCATACTGTATAATAAATTACTTGACTGAAATCATCTTTACAGTGGCAAAACAATTTGCAATATAATATATCTTATATTTATATCATTCCTTAGGCATAGTATCTTTACTATATTAATACTGCTAAAATAATTACATTTGGCTACTATGTCAGGAAAGTTAAGTTTTAAAAATACCTCCAGTGAAAATATAACTTGTATAAAGTGCTAATTGAGCTCAAACAAATGTAAACGATTAGATGCAAACTTTTTCTTGGCCAATTATCTGATTAATCACCTTAAAAGCGGATTCTTTTATTTTATTTCTTTGAGCTCATGTAAAACTATATTATGATAATCCCACTAAATGTACACTGTAAAAAAGTAAAATATTACGGGATAAGTCCCAGCAGCTGGTTTCCAGGACAGTTCCGTAAATTTACGGGCCGACTGTAACAGGTTCAACCAAAAAGAACGGGCAATAGTCTAGTTACTACGGTTCACAAAAGTAACAGTCTCCCCGTAAATATACGGTCCTGTCCTGGACACCAGCTGCCGGGACTTTGCCCGTAAATATCTAAAATAACGGTTTTCGCAGTAACTGAGATACAGTGAAAATGCATCAAAATTGACCCGAATGTCTAAGTAAAAGGGAACATTATTCATGATATATTGGTACCACAGATATGGACCTTGTGTCATATGATGTGGGTGATAAAGTGGAACAACTACTTTAAGTTTGGATCAAATTCCTTTAGTAATAGCTGAAATAGAGTAAATATGCATCAAAACTTAAACCTGAAATTCTAAGTAAAAAGGGGGAATAATTCATGAAAATTTTGTGCAAGAGTTATGACCCTTTTGTCATATGATGTGAGTGATGATGTTGAATAATTATTTTAAGTTTGAATCAAATCTATTTAGTAATAAATGAGATAGAATGAAAGTGCATCAAAACTTTAACATTAAATTCTAAGTAAAAAGGGGGATGATGAGGAATAACTATTTCAAGCTTGAAACAAATCCATCAAGTAATTACAGAGATAGAGTGAAAGTGCATCAAAACTTTAACCAAAGTGTGGATGCGGAAGGACGCCAACGCCGGGTCGAGTAAGACAGCTCTCCATACTTTGTATAGACAAGCTAACTAGACAAAACATGCCAAAGTCAGTGAAAAATGGTTAGGGGAAAGAGTTTAATCAACATATTACTTAGAAATAATAAAATAATCAATTTTAAGATTTTCAAGATTTCAAGATTTTATTTCAAAGTCATTTCTCATATGGAGCATGTGACATAATAACAAACAAAGTGAACAAGTAGAACACAATAATAATAAAAAAAAAACAGAACATACATTGTTATGTTGGAACGTAAAATTTGACGTTTTATTTACATGTAGTTAGAATAAAAATTGAATTTTACGTCAACATATAGTTAATCAGATACATAAATCTTAAGAAATATACCAAATTTTTGTCATAAGAATATGATACCTAAATCATATAGCAAAATATTAAAACACTGCCCAGAAAGAAAGTCAGTCTTAAAAATACTGTAACATTAATTCCAGCATTTAAACTCAAAGTCTGGACATCAAATTTCCAACTCTGAACAAACTCATCATAAATTCTAGTTTCTCAAATCCGACAGAACAAGAGCTCGTAGAACACGAAATGCCCCCGTCCCCTAATGCTTTTAGCAATTGCACAAAAAAGAAACAATTTTGTCGCTGTGCACTGAATGTTTGACATACTGACCTCAAATCAATAATATGGGTCATCAAATATGATCTTAGAACAAGCATTCTCTAATTATTTGGCAAAGAATGTTCCACTATTCTGGGTCAATGTGACCTTGACCTACTGACCTCAAAATAAATTGGGATCATCTGCTCGTCATGACTAACCTCCCTATCAACTTTCATGATCCTAAGCCAGAAACTGTTAAAATTTTAATGTTCCGGGTCAATGTGACCCTGACCTTTGACATTCTGACCTCAAATAAATACGGGTCATCTGCTGGTCATGATCAACCTCCCTCTCTAATTTCATGATCCTAGGCCTAAGCGTTCTTGAGTTATCGTCTGGAAACAGTTTAACGGTTACAGGTCACTGTGATCTTTACGTATGACTTACTGGCCTTAAAAAATCGATACGGATAATCTGCTGGTCATGTCCAACCTCCCTATCAACTTTCATGATGGTAGGCCAAAGTGTTCTGTCGTTTTCATCCGGAAACCTTTTAACTGTTCCGGGTCACTGTGACCTTGACCTAACTAATATTGCACTCCTAAAGTCGCGCAATATATATTTCCGCTGCTGAACTCTTGCAGATTTCTTGATACAAATCTAATAACCTCTAATTACACCAAGTTCACCACAGATTATACAATTTGGTGTGTTAAATTTCAACTGAAACTGATCAATAATGTTAAAATTCTCCACACCAAATGTTTCATGTCAGTAAAAAAAGTACATGTACAATCACAGAACTTAATTTCTTTACCTCAACATGAAACATCCTGAATTTGCAACTCTTCTTGTAATTTCTTCTACATACAACTGAAATATCATGTGTTTTAACAAGTACATGTATTCATATTTATGGTAGTGGGACAAGCATAGCAAGCTTTTCATAACAAATGTAAATTTGACAAGAAATTACAATAAAAGACTAGACATGCAAATATGATACTTACATCATTGCAACTTGCCTGTTTCTCAGATTTTTCTAGGCAATTTGATATGCTCTAGCAAAAAAGCATACAATGTATATTATTTTTCTAAACTCATTTAACCCTTACCCTGCTAAATTTCTTTAATGAACTTGTCCATCTTTCAGTTTGGACAGTACCATTAACTGACTGATGAAAAGTAGTGCAGATCTTGATCAGACTGCACAGAAGTGCAGGCTGCTCATGATCTACACAAAGACAAAGGCAGAATTAATTGTAAACAGCATGATAAGGGTTAAAAGTGCATTAAAATTCTAGTGAGTTTCTAGTGAGTTATATCTATACAACTTTTGTTCATGCCATTAAATTTAGAAAATAGCATTTAAAAAAAACAACATAATGTTGTATATCAAATGAAAGCTTCTAAAGGTATTCCATTCAAAAGTATATTAGTGACACAGTTCACAAAGGGAATACATTTTAGATGATAACCTGTTACATGCAAAATTGGCAGTTTTTTTACTACTTACGCTTTTTGTTACAAACAAAATGAACTTTGAAAATTGACATTAAAACATTCAACCTGACATTTACACCTGTATCATGGCTTACTTATATCACCATGTACTGATTCAAAGATGTAGCATTGAAGGAAATTGCACATGTGTTAAATAGAATTGGACACAATATCATCCTAACTTTTAACAAAATTAGCAAAATCTAGATTATGCAATTTTGTCATTTTCCTACAAACCAGGGATATAAACTAGCTATTTTATTTCGGGGCACAGAAGGACAAAAATAACTGTTTAACATTAGGTATATAGGTATTTTCTCCAACAATTTAGGGGCCTAGCCCAAAATTTAGGGGCCATTGGCTACTGGGCCCCTGCTAATTTATATCCCTGCAAACATTAAAAACATCCAATCATATTTAACGGGGTTACCCCGCATGGGGCCTCAAATATAATAAAAAAAGATATATCCAATGGCTATCTTTCTATTTAGATATTAAGCTCAGATGTAGAAGATTACCATCAAGTATATTTATTATGATAACTTTACCTAATATATAAATTAATTCTGATGTATATGTACATGTAGAACTACATTCATAAATGAATGTCAAGCAGTAACAATCATATCTTAAAAATACTTCCAGTTTTTAGTGGTAGTACAAATGTATACTGTCTTTAGCTATACACACGTTGAAGTGAGTATTAATTATTAACTATTGTGAAGTTCTGCATAAATACTGTATTGCACAACCTAATATACAATGTAGTAACTTACAAAATAGACATATATAACCAACAAGAGCTGTCGGAGGACAGCAACGCTCGACTATTCAACATCCCTGTCAATTGAATAATTTTATAAAAATGCAAAGTAGAGTTATGGGACCTGTGCATTACATGTCAGATTATGACAGTGAACAAGTATGTGAAGTTTCAATCCATTCGCATCAGTGGATACTGAGATACCAGCTTACATACAAAACCTTAACCAAAAATTTCGAAGTCGAAAAAGGGGCATAATTTTGTGAAAAAAGCAAAATAGAGTTATGGAACTTGTGCAGTGTAAGTCAGTTTATCACAGTGAATAAGTGTGTGAAGTTTCAATCCATAGCCACAAGTGGTTACTGAGATACCAGCTTACATACAAAAACTTAACCAAATCGGGACGCGGACGCAGACGCGGACGCCAACGCACGGGCGAGTCCAATAGCTCTACTATTCTTTGAATAGTCGAGCTAAAAACCATGGAAATCTAAATTTTGATTTTTGCAGACAAAGGTGCGCAACGCACAGAATGTACCCTGCCCCTTTATAGCAGCACTCTGCCATTTTTAGAGCTCTAGAAATATCCCTTTAAAAATAATTCTAATTCTGTAGTACTGTTAATATGCATAAAATTGCTTATTTTAATGTTTCACAATCTGGGTCTTGCATACCTTTAACCAAAGAAATTTCCACAACAAAGTTTGTCATCAGATGTCATAATGAACAATATACATGGTCATGCAGGGCTTTTTTTCCCTTGAAGGTCATAAAAATCATAATAGAGGCCGTTTATAGGCCCCTTCACCTCAGAAAATTTCTTTTAAATCAGGAAAACTGCCAAAATTGACTTACATCAAGTTTTTTTTTATTCCCCTTTGCCCAAATACCGGGCTATTTTTTCCCTCTCAAATCACAGCCCTGGCCCCCTTCCCCTCCTGGTAAAAAACGTCTGTCATGTGTCATGATCATGTGAAACAGTGTGGGGAATCACGTGACCCAAAATGGTACGGAACACGGAAATCAACATGGCGGATTTTTGACTTTTTACCAATTTTCAAAGGTTAGTAAAAACTCCAGCATCTATTTCTCTCGTATTATAGTGCAGTCTATGCGCATTTTAATGCTCTTTCCAGCGATGTATGTGTCATGTCTACGTTCTCTCTAGTTTCTTAGTTAACTTCTAGGTTTTGACCGAAGCGATGATAATTTCTTTAAAAACACAATGGTACGATGCACGTAATTACTCTTTGCTCATAAAAATCTATGTAATTTGCAGCCTTTCGAACTTGTTTCAATCTGTAACTGTTAGATCTTTATCATAGGGTAATTATGCACAGGGTTTGTTTATGATTTTTTTGCGAATTATTGCGAAAATTCGACAAACTATTGAAATGGTACGCGACACTTGCTCTGATACGCAACACGTACTAACTGTTGGCAGTCTGATACGCAACACGTGCATGTGTCAACAACGGCGATTTAACTTCAAAATTGCGTCATAATTAATTTATTAATTCAAACGTGATTTTCACTTTTTAAGATCGTTCGGAAGCACTGCAATCGTTATTTATGTTTAAAGAGGCCCTTTCATGTTTCAAAATTACTTAGAATATTTATTTTATTTCAGAATGGCGCAGTTTTCTAATCTTGTATAATTTTCTTTTACAGAAATCGCCAAACCTAAGAAGAAACCGGGTCTGACACTTGGGAAAAGAAGTGGATAAAGAAGCAAAACAAGAATGTCAATATTAAAGTAACTTTCCAATTGCCGCAATCTGTCAAGAAATCATCAGCGAGAAAACAAGTAAAAAGGCTGCTTACGCCATCTAAATCCTCTCTGTACAACATATCTCCAGCAAATAAAAAAATAAAGTGAATTTGGTCACCTGTCGTTTCCAAAAAAAAAAAACAAAAAAAAAAAAAAAACAGTTAACAGTAACTCCCGATGAATGTTTTCAAGATCACTTTTTGGACATGTAGAGGAAAACAGTGATACCAGAGACGATGTAGAACACTTCTTAAACACACTGAATTACTGTGTGAAGAAATGTGAAGAAATCGCATGTTCGATACTGCAAGCAGAAAGAGACTTCCCTTGAGAAGAAAACAGGGAACCGTTAGTACATCAGGGAACGCAGTTCAGAAAGGAGCTCTGTGTATAAGGCGGGAGAAGGCTAGGACGAATGAATCTAAAATGCTGCCGATGAAGAGGATGGGACTGGACTGAGAAGTGCAAATGAACGAGAAAAGAAATAGTTACGATATCAGTACCGAAAATAAAAGGGAGATGATATAAATGCAATTGGAGAAAAGAAAAATTATTTGAGTACTTAATGTGAAAAGGAATGTGATATAAATCTACACTAAATGAGACAAGGAATTTAATACAATTACGGGAAGTGAAATAGATACTGAGTGAAGAAAGAACCGATGTTTTTAATAGTAAATGTTAGGGAAAATTTGATATATTTAGTAAACAATGTGAAAACAGTGTGAGTACAATCTCGGGGCTAAATTTTATGCAAAAGGACATTATGTGATATAAATTGACATACTGAATGGGAATAGAAAGTCTCAGTGACATTGAGAAAAAGAAATTTCTAATGACAGCGTTCTTCTTTGATTTTGTTTTAATTTATTGTTGGAAGCTTGCTGTATAGAATCTGTATAGATAATGAAAATGAGCTTTGATAGCTTTTTTGTCAATTGAAAAAATGATATGTTTTTTTGCACATGTTTTTGTGACATAATTTTGTTTAATTATGTTTTTAATTGCAATAAAGAAGTAACCGAACTGTTATTCAAGTTTCTAATCACTGTGAAATTGAAAAGATAGAGGGTTTATGTTAGAGCCCGACTAATACCAGCCTCTTTATATGAGAAAACTAGGTAGTTTGGATCTTGTGTTGGTTCTTCCAAAGCCTCTTTCTGCTCGTAAGTATCTAGAATACTGTTTCAATGGACAATATAGTCACCAAAAAACAAAATCAGTTTGAATTATTATAATTATTTATTAATTGTTCATCTTTTGTACGTAAATATAAAATGCTTATTTAACTTGAACTCCTGGTTAAATCACACTTTACTCACACATAAATAATACTTGAGCAAATTGCAAGTATATACAGATATAAAAATGCCAACACAAAATCCATAAAATCGCGAGTAGAGTATTATGAAACAATTACAGATATACCCAAGACGATTTATTCACTCCAAAAATATCACACACACACATAGGGTCTGAAAAACATCGCCCCTTAGCCAGACCCCCATATTAGCTACGCCCATATACAGTATTGTACATCCCGAGACATAAAACAATCGTACATAATATAAAAGCTCACCCAGTTCGCAAACATGGTGTGGTGGGTGAACGTTTTAAAACGTGATCCGATGAAGACTATTTATTTTGTATGATTGTTTCATGTCTCGGGATGTGCCATAACGTTAAAAGATATTGTACAGGGGGTAGCAGATAATGTTGGGCTGGCCGAGGGTGGGGGTAGGTTTACCAGACCCCATATACAAAATCTAGTGTAGTATTTTTTCAAAGATATTGCAAAATAAAACGTTTTCTGTTAAATGTTTCCATGAAGAAATTATTGGAACTATCGCCTAAAAATGCGTCAGAAAAGTATATAGTAACATTTATTTAGAGTTCAATAATTAGTTCAAATTTTAGATGATTTTAGCACGATACGTGACTTAATTTTCATTAAAAAAGTCAGCTTTGTAAAACTTGTTTGTAACTAAATGTTATGAACACTAGCAAATCTGGTACAGCAAAGTTTATCAAAGATGTTTAGGGTGGTGCAAGCCCTGGATCTGACATTCCCAATACGTTCTCTTCCCTAGTTTTGTATCCGCTAATAAAACGAATAAACCGTCCTCCAAACATTCTCCAGCAAAGTTTTCAAAACATCTTAGTTTTGTTCGAGTATCTCATTTGTGGTGTATTAGTGCACCCAAACCAACAAACAACCTCCATCCACAAAAAATGCTATACTCTTCAGTGGGATTTTTTTTTATCTTTAACCAATTTTAGAACTTTTATCATTACTTCATCAAGTCCATCTTCCTCTTATAATACCGAGAAAACTTCTGACAATAAATTTTCATTATCTGCTTCATCAGTCACATCAACGGGGACTACATTGTCTGTATTATGCAGCTCTTCACACTTGCAATCCAGTGTTTAAGAAGTGCTCTACATCGTCTGTACATATCACTGTTTTCCTCTACAGGTCCAAAAAGTGATCTTGAAGACTTTAACTTTAATCGAGAGTTATTGTATGTTTGTTTTTTGGAAGCGACAGGTGACCTAAATGACTTTATTCTTCAGTTTGCTTGATATAAGTTGTAGAGGGGATTCAGATGGCGTAAGCAGTCTTTTTGTTTGTTTTCTCGCTGGTGATTTCCTGACGCATTGCAGCAATTGGAAAGTTTTTGGTTTTTTGTTTGTTTTGGGTTTAACGCACCTTTTTCAACAGTATTTCAGTCATGTAACGGCGGGCAGTTAACCTAACCAGTGTTCCTGGATTCTGTACCAGTACAAACCTGTTCTCCGCAAGTAACTGCCAACTTCACCACATGAATCAGAGGTGGAGGACTAATGATTGCAGACACAATGTCGTTTATCAAATAGTCACGGAGAACATACGCCCCGCCCGAGGATCGAACTCACGACCCCGTGATCCGTAGACCAACGCTCTTACCTACTGAGCTAAGCGGGCGGGTTAATTGGAAAGTTAGTTTAATATTGATATTCTTGTTTTGCCTCTTTATTCACTTCTTTTTCCAAAGTGTCAGATTCCGTTTCTTCTTAGGTTTTGCCATTTCTGTAGAAGAAAAGTATACAAGATTAGAAAACTAAACTACTGCGCCATTTTGAAATAAGATTAATAGATTTTATGTAATGTTGAAATATGAAAGTCTTTGTGTGCGGACCTGTTTAAACATAAATGAAGATTGCAGTGCTTCTGGACGATCTGAAAACCACGTTTGAAATAGTTCAATAAATTAGTTATGACGCGTATTGGAAGTTAAATCGCCGTTGGTGACACATGCACGCGTTGCGTATCACACTGCCAGTTAGTACGTGCTGCGTTTCATAGCACGTGTCGCGTACCATTTCAATAGTTTGCCGATTTTTTACAAGAATTCACGAAAACAATACATAAAGAAACACTGCGCATGGTTACTATATGATAAAGATCTAACAGTTACAGACTGAAACAAGTACGAAAAGCTGCAAATTACATAGATTTTTGTGTGCAAAGAGTAATTATGCGTTTTTACAGAAAATTATCCTCGGTTCGGTCAAAACCTCGAAGGTAACTCAGAAACTAGAAGAAACGTAGACAAGACACATACAATGCTGGAAAGAGCATTAAAATGCGCATAGACTACGCTATAATAAGAGTAAAATACATGCTGTAGTTTTTACTTACCTTTGAAAATTGGTAAAAAAGTAAAAAATCAGCCATGTTGATTTCCGTGTTCCGTACCATTTTGGGTCACGTGATTCCTCACACTGTGAAATGTAACTAGCTTCTGTGTGTTATCAAAAATTTAACCATATCCTGCACAGAGACAAACTATGAATATTTTGAACAGAATGAGTATAATAAGTGTTCTTCATACCGTCAGTCTTGCTTTGACTAGTTCTACATATATTAATATTACTTTTTCTCAGAAATGACCTTATCTTGCAAATGGTCCGAGAGCTCATGGACTTTTATTGCAACAATTGAGGCCAAAAGAAGTTTATACATTTTTGGAAACAATATTTCATATCCTGCATGAAAACCTATTTCTTAAGTGTCAAAGCCGTGCCTATCTATATTTTGTTCATTTATGTTTGTGATAGGGGAGGTAAAACTCATTTGTAAAAATATTAGGGGGTAGGGTAAAGTTTATGTCTACCAGTTTTTTTCAGATCAATTACAGTAACTATCTGATTGTCAGTAAATGTATATATGTCCAACAATGACAGCAATAAGAAATTCATCAAAAAGGACTGAAGGGCAAACTGGATATTCAAGGTCAAAGGTCAGATTTATGTAAAAATCACAAAAATTAGCATATTTGAAATTTATTTTTATTCTTAAAAAATAGTTTGTTATCATAAAGTCACTCATCTTTATTTATGTAATGTGTGTATATCAGCCAAAATTAGAAATGGAAATTTTATTGCAAAAAGTCATGGTCAATCCTGATAATTGAAGGTCAAAGTTCATTTTTATGCAAAAATGTGAAAATTATTACCTTAACTTTTTCTAATCTGTTTAATATGTTTTCACATTATTAGTCACTGAAGTTAATTCGTTTTAATGTTTATATATCAGGCAAAGTCAGCAGTGCAAATGTAACCCTAAAAATGCCAAGAGTAAAGCTAATATCAAGGGTCAAAGGTCAAATTTGTGTGAAAAATCGCATGAATAGCTTCCTGTTTGAAAAATAACAGATATGTATTAATCATTATAAGTAATTGTTCGTGATTTATTTTAATGTATATATGTCTCACAATGTCAGTAATAAAGATATCGTCTAAAATCAGACAAGTTCAAATGTAATATTAAGGGTCAAAGGTCATTTTCAAGTAAAAGAATGAAAAAAAATAGCTCTTTAACTTTTCTCTTTGTTAACAATATCTTGTCGATATTAGTCAATGATATCAGTTCATTTTAATGTATAAATGTTAGGCGATGTCTGGTATGCACATATAATTTCAAAATATTAAAGTTCAATCATAATATGAAAGGTCAAAGGTCAAAAAGTGAGTAAAATGTTGCAATGATATCACCTATTTGTAATATTTTTTTATTGTTTAAAAGTATTTGTTTTGTCATTTCAGTAACTGATCGTTGTTCATTTTACTGTATATATGTCAGACGATGTCATGGAAGAGAAAATATGTCAAGGTCAAACCTGATATTAAAGATCAGGGGTCATTTTTGTGTAAAAGATCAAAATGTTGCATATTACTATTTTCAAAAATAGCTTGTTGTTATAATTCACTTTTAGCAATTTATTTTAATGTATACATGTCAAGCAAGGTCAGCAATGTAGGTTTTATCCTAAAAAGTCAAAGCCAACCGTTTTATCAAAGGTCAAAGGTCAAATTTGTGTGAAAACTGGCAAAAAACAGCATTTTTGCAGTGATTTTTCTTCATTGTTTTAGGTATTTTTTGTCATCACTAGTAACTGATCATTATTCATTTTAAAGTATATATAACAGATGATATCATTCTTCCTTGATTATAAAAAATTATTCAAGGTCAAACCTGACATTAAAGGTCAAAGGAGAGGATCTTCAAGAAACTCACCCTTATGAGAAAAAGGCTTTAACAAGTTGGGGAGCAAATGAATAGATCATACGTTAAGTCTACACAGGCACTGTACGGCCCATAGCAGAGTACGCATCCACCTCATGCGTAACTTCTTCCAAAACCAGTACAGATAAACTGGACAATGTTCAAAATTCAGGCCTGAAGATAATTCTCGGAGCAATGAAAACAACTCCAATAAAAAAATGGAAAAGACAGCCAACCTTGAGCCATTAGAGATAAGACGAGAGTACAAAGCCCTTGTGCAGGCAGAGAAGGCAAAGAGACTACTATCACGCCCACTCCACTCAAAACTCGAGAGCAGAACCAAGAATAGACTGAAACGACAGAGTCTCAACCATATCGTCAAAGGACTGCAGAAAGGAAAGGCAGCAGCACTAGACACAGAGGCAGAGCCGCTTGTGCCCGATAAATGTGTTCCTAGACAATGTGCTCCAAAGATCAGATTGGAGGAACCAGGAGTAGAAGAAAAGGGAAAACAACATCAGGCCCACCAACAATCTTTTACGTTAGAAATGATCAATGACCGCTATCCAGCACACCCTTGGATCCAAGCATATACCGATGGATCAGTGGAAAAAGCGGTTCAGAATGCTGGAAGTGGTGCCTACATCAAATTTCCAGAACAAAATATAGATAGGCATTGCTTTGACACTAGATGCGGCAGAGAACTGCACCGTTCTGCAGGTCGCTGGCATCTCCCCACAGCTTGGTCTCATTTGGGAAGTCTATGGGCTAAACTTTCTGGCGTACTTCTTCCAAAAAGAAACCGCTCTGCAGGATATGGAATGGTATTTGTTCCTCTGATCCGCACTGGCATTTTGGAGTCTTTGCAACACCCCGCTTCTTCATATGTTTTCTCAGGCCACAGTGTCAAGTGCTCTGACGGAGGATAGTTGTTTGGCTGTGCCTGATTAGTTTGTGCAGACTGTCATGATTTGGCAGGTAGCCTCCATCATTTATGTTCTTCCAGTCTGACGCAAATTTGTTCTCTGTATGAAGTTGGAGGTTTGGGACTGTATTTGCTAAGTTGCTTCCTTTGCAAGTTTGTCCGCAGCTTCATCTCCGGCTATGGTGTCTGATGGACCTGCTGAGGGAGTCTGAAGAGCTCACTTGGAGTCTGCCAGAAAAACAATATTTTGTCCATTTTCTCCTCGTTCATACAGTTGGGGTGTGGCCGAAGTGGGGGCATGCGTCTCAGCTCTAAAGTCTGAGAATCTCTTGCCGACTGGATCAGAGAGTGTTAGAGAATTTGATGTAGGCACCACTTCCAGCATTCTGAACTGCTTTTTTCGCTGATCCATCGATATATGCTTGGATCCAAGACCTTGCTGGATAGCGGTCATTGATCAATTCTAGCGTAAAAGATTGTTGGTGGATCTGATGTTGTTTTCCCTTTTCTTCTACTCCTGGCACCTCCAATCTGATCTTTGGAGCACATTGTCTAGGAGCCCATTCATCGGGCACAAGCGGCTCTGCCTCTGTGTCCAGTGCAGCTGTTTTTCCTTTCTGCAGTCCTTTGGCGATATAGTTGAGACCCTGTCGTTTCAGTCTGTTCTTAGTTCTGCTCTCGAGTTTTGAATAGAGTGGGTGTGATGGTAGTCTCTTTGCCTTCTCTGCCTGCACAAGGTATTTGTACTCTCGTCTTGTCTCTAATGGCACAATGTTGGGTGACTTTTTCATTTCTTTTATTGGAGTTGTTGTCATTGCTCCGAGAATTATCTTCAGGCCTGCATTTTGAACCTTGTCAAGTTTATCTGTACTGGTTTTGGAAGCAGTTACGCCTGAGGTGGATGCGTACTCTGTTATGGGCCGTACGGTGCCTGTGTAGACTTGCCGTAGGATCTTTTCATTTGCTCTCTATCTTGTACAAGCCATTTTTTTCATAATGGCAAGTTTCTTGAAGATCCTCTCCTTTGACCTTTAATGTCAGGTTTGACAATGACTGATTTTTCATAATTAAGGAAGAATGATATCACCTGTTATTTATACTTTAAAATGAATAATGATCAGTTACTAGTGTTGACAAAAATACCAAACAATAAAGAAAAATCATTGCAAAAATGCTGCTTTTGCGAAATTTCACACAAAATTGACCTTTGACCTTTGATAAAAAGGGCTGGCTTTGACTTTTTAGGATAAAACCTACATTGCTGACCTTGCTTGACATGTATACATTAAAATAAATTTCAAACAGTGAATTATAACAACAAGCTATTTTTGAACAAAGTAATGAGTAAGTATGCTACATTTTGATCTTTTACACAAAAATGACCCCTGACCCTTAATACCAGGTTTGACCTTGACTTATTGTCTCTTCCATGACATCGTCTGACATATATATAGTAAAATGAACAACGATCAGTTACTGAAATGACAAAACAAATACTTTTAAACAATTAAAATTATTGCAAATAGGTGATATTATTGCAACATTTTACTCACTTTTGACTTTTGACCTTTCATATTATGGTTGAACTTGAATATTTTGAAATTAAATTTGCATACCAGACATGGCCTAACATTTATACATTAAAATGAACTGATATCATTGACAAGATCGACAAGATATTGTTAATAAAGAAAAAAGTTAAAGAGCTATTTTTTTATTCTTTTACTTGAAAATGACCTTTGACCCTTAATATTACATTTGAACTTGTCTGATTTTAGACGATATCTTTATTACTGACATTGTGAGACATATACACATTAAAATAAACCACGAGCAATTACTTATAATGATTAAAATGTATCTGTTATATTTCAAACAGGAAGCTATTCATGCGATTTTTCACACAAATTTGACCTTTGACCTTTGATATTAGCTTTACTCTTGGCAGTTTTGGGGTTACATCTGCACTGCTGACTTTGCCTGACATACAAACATTAAAGCGAATTAACTTCAGTGACTAATAATGTGAAAACATATTAAACAGATTAGAAAAAGTTAAGGTAATAATTTTCACATTTTTGCATAAAAATGAACTTTGACCTTCAATTATCAGGGTTGACCTTGACTTTTTGCAACGAAATTTGCATTTCTGATTTTGGCTGATATATACACATTACATAAATAAAGATGAGTGACTTATGATAACAAACTATTTTTTAAGAATAAAAGTGAATTTCAAATATGCCAATTTTTGTGATTTTTACATAAATCTGACCTTTGACCTTGAATATCCAGTTTGCCCTTCAGTCCTTTTTGATGAATTTCTTATTGCTGTCATTGTTGGACATATATAAATTTACTGACAATCAGATAGTTACTGTAATTAATCAGTGAAAAAACTAGTAGCCCTAAACTTTACCCTACCCCCTAATATTTTTACAAGTGAGTTTTACCTCCCCTATCACAAACATAAATGAACAAAATATAGATAGGCACGGCTTTGACACTTAAGAAATAGGTTTTCATGCAGGATATGAAATATTGTTTCCAAAAATGTATAAACTTCTTTTGGCCTCAATTGTTGCAATAAAAGTCCGTGAGCTCTCGGACCAAAAGGAACTACACACACATATATATATATAGTAGAGAGAATTTATACGAACTAAATCACCACCACAATATACCAGACCAATTACGACAAAGCGCCTAGCAGTACAAACGAACACGCACATGCCACAGCAAGTCCACTAACCCAATAAGATTAGTTTCGATGCTGCTTTATATACGAGCCCGAATTGTACTACATATTCGTTCTGGTTCAACATTTGCATATATATACTCAAATCTCTGTTTTCATGTCTCACAAATCAGTAGTGACATTTTAGTCTTTTTAACTGACTGGGACCAGAAAAGCTATATTTTCTCTCTCTGAAAGTCAGCTGGATCTCGAGGATACATTGAATATATATATAGATAATTTGCATTAAGAGATATAATTATATTCAGAACAGTTGACTTTCCCATACCTGAGATCCGCTAGGATACAAGTTCGCATTATAAATTATTATATAGTAGAGAGAATTTATACGAACCAAATCACCACCACAATATACCAGACCAATTACGGCAAAGCGCCTAGCAGTACAATATATATATATAAGTGAGATATTAAATAAAAAACATCAACAAAATGCCTTTCAAACACACTGGATCCCGGAAGGATACAAGAACATAAAGATAAAATTATAGAGTATGAGAAAAAATATATGTTCAAACAGTGTCAAAAGTTTAATTATAAACCCGAGCGCTTTCGGCTTTTCAAAAAAGCCTTTTTCAAGGGTAGCATAAATCAAAACAACACAGCAACGGCGTAAATACCGCCTGTATAGTTCGATATATAAATGCTCAATGAACATATCGATCAACAGAATGAGTGATAAATAAAAATAGCGGTTTTATAAAAATAGAGCGTTTTTGATTGGTTCCCTGTATTTTTCCTGAGGATTTCGTTCATTGGTTTTGTGTTTAACGCCGTTTTCAACAGAGAAGGTAGCGGAAAAAGAAAATCTATGTTGTGGTCGATGTTAATTAAAAACTATGTCCGATTGCCTGAAGTGATTTAATATCTGCTAAAATGAACTACTAGTATCTGTGTTTTTAATCTTAGTGGGGAAAATAATGCTTCAGCAGGCTAATCTAGTCTCCCTTATTGATGCCTATAGGTTGTAAGGTGTTGAGACGGCGGATCCAGTAGGTTTCTCTTTCCTTTCTTTGCTTATCCGTCCATCTGTCATTGAATTCAATGCAACATAGTAGGATATCCGCAAAGGTGTGACCCTCCATGTTAAAATGTTCAGCTACCGGCGATATCGCCGTTGCTGTGTTGTTTTGATTTATGCTACCCTTGAAAAAGGCTTTTTTGAAAAGCCGAAAGCGCTCGGGTTTATAATTAAACTTTTGACACTGTTTGAACATATATTTTTTCTCATACTCTCTCTCTCTCTCTCTCTCTCTCTCTCTCTCTCTCTATATATATATATATAGAGTATGAGAAAAAAAATATATATATTATTGATTTAAATGGTTTGTATAGAATGAGTATAACAAGAGTTCTTAAGACAATAAGTCTTACTTTGACTAGATTTGTACAATTAATCTTACATTTTTCACAACCAGAATGAAAAGAACTAGTTTCAACTTCAGAACGAAAAGAACATTTAGAACTGTTGCAACGAATAAATGAACTCTTGGAGGGCTCACACTCGGTGTCTCCTTAAAAATGATCTTTAAAATCAACAGCTTCTATTAAGTCAACTTCACCATTTAACTCAAAACTATCTTCAAAAGAATACAAATTCAATGACTTCTTCATCTTATATGTGCACTGAATGATGCCATCCCTCCTCCCAAGTTTAATTCGCTCCTACGCCCATGTTAGATCATTTTTCTTGCCTATTACGTTCAAAGTAAATTATGGAGACAATGAAATTTGGATATTTCATGACATTATTTATGTGTTGATGACGTCATAATAGTGCCAGTACAATGTGACGTCACCTAAATGCACGCTAGCTTAGACAAGGTATTAGGGAAAGACAGGAATATCTATTCATGGCGCGTGCGCGGACAAATGTATACTTTCCCCGCCAGGTAGGCAAGAAGATAAATCTGTCGATATATTTCAGTAAGACATAGAACAAATATGAAAGAATAAATAAATATAAAAATTGTGGTTAATACATCTGCGGATGTCTCTAATTTGTTTTTTGTACTTTTAGCATGTGTAAATGTTGAGTTCTGCTCAACCCGGGGCTAGAGGGCGTGGACGGTAGCATGCATTTACACTAGGTAACCGTCCATGAACAGGCTCAATCAAGTCGAGCCTGCAACATTTTCGTTTTTATCGTGTTGAGCGACCTGTGAAGTTTCCACTTTTCTCTATTTAGAAGATAGTTTGGCATAAATATTTTCATTTTCAACTAATTTGTTCACACTAGAATATGTTTGGACATTGTATTTTAAAGGTCAAGGCCGAGTCCTTCATTATAGCACCAGTCCAAGAAAAGGCCTATTGGATAGCGTATTGGAATATTTGATGGGGCAGGTGACAGTAAGAACTGACTCTATCTCTGATGTTGTAAGAGGTTCACCTACATATCTTATCAAAAGCTTTAGAAACGAGTAAGTCTTTAATTTACACTAATAAACGTTTCAAATTTACACTTGAACTTCTGATAGTAAAGAGGCAAATTAGTCATTCAATACATCCGTTACTTTCATGAGTAGTATTTATTAATAGAATGGATACTATTTACAAAGGTTGGACATATGTTTAACATCTTTGCAGTAAAATTACATTTGATTTGATATATAGATCTAAGTACTCCTGAGTAGAGCCAGTGCAGTCAAAACGTCACTTGCAAGTAAATTAGAATACGCATAGGAATAAATTAACATTATGTTTGTTTCAATCATCAATTTAATTGCGGTTGCACAGTCAAATAAATTTACGTCTTCCCCTACTGGGGCATATACTTTTTCCACAGAGAATTTTGTTCAGTTCTTAATAAACTGAGACTTAGAGTGCATGGAAAAACTACTAAATTGTCAATGTTCATAATATTTATTAAGACAGATTGGTTTTGCCCATCCGTCTGTCCGTCCGTCCGTCCGTCCGTCCGTCGCACTTCATTTCTGATCTATAACTGGAGTACTGGGATGTCCGCAATACTATTTTAAGTCTTTTCAGAAGTTTTCCAAACAAGAAAATTATATTTACCAAGCTACAATTTGCTGTAGTGTCTATATCGTACTTATCATTGTTTTCAATTCATTGTATCTGTAACACTTAAATCTATCTGTCAAGCTTGGTTCCTACGAAGCTTGGAATTAGGTTATTAGAACTATTCTGTATATAACGGAACAGTTTGGTATCAAAGGCTAGGCACATGTGACGACAGTACGGACTATTTACATGATCGTAAATGATATTGGAGACAGATCACTGAAATCATGGTGCAAATAAGCACACATTTATGCGAAATATTCGTCTTCATAACAACTGTGTTTACCTGAAATCTAAAAGTTTGAGTATGGTGTAATTATAAACCCAAAAATGAAACACATATTTATGTACAGTAATATGGATTTCACTGTTTTACAAATACGGCACTTAATATAGATATTTAAGAACGTTTGTGATACTTACATTTTTGAAAATTTCTTACACAGTGCTGCCGAAATAGACAAAATGATACAAGATGCACTACCACGAGTGGGTGAAAAATTATATAGTATTTTCAACCACAATTGTCACCATTTGTGCGAAGAAATAACAGGAAATGGAACGGTATGTTTGGAACGAAATAATTATCATATGCTGGGCTCTGTATTTGTTTTATACTTGTATGGTATTATATCACTGTACATCTTTTAGCATATTATGTGGATATTATGTGTATATTATGCACGTTAGCTTTTGTATTATGTACGGTCACCGTGGCAGAGAGGTGACTAAGTGTTTTTTATACAAAAACGTCGCACGTAATAACTAATACATGTTCACGTATTATAAAAAACATTACTGCACATAAAGTAGAAAACAAAAACATCTGCACATGTACAACGTATTGCGTGCGCACGTATTAGTTAAAAAAGCATCATCGAACGAATTGGTATAAAAACATCAGCACACATAATAGTAGAAACAAATCTGTGCATGTAAAATTTATTACATGCCCACGTAAAGGATAATACGTGCGCACGTATTAATTTAAAAGCAACTGCGTACGTATTGGTATAAAAAACATCTGCGCACGTATAACTTGTTACCTGCGCACGTAATAGATATTATGCAAGTATTACTTTATATGTGCGAAGATGTTTTTTATACTAGTACGTGCGCAAGTACTGAAATGTGCGGTAATGTTATTTTATACTACAACGTGCGTACGTATTAGTTATTACGTGCGCACGTATTAATATAAAAAGCATTTATGTCACCCCTGTGCCACCGTAATTATTGGTAGCTTCAATTTATTTCATTTACTTTCTGTCATAAATGATATCTTGTGTTAGTGTTATCAAATAATAGTTTTCATTATAAATCTATATAAATTATTTCAAAAACTCGAATTGAATTTCACAAGTAAATATGACCAGGCAGAAAAAAATCCATATTGTATCTTTTGTATTGTATGTTGCCGGACTACTTTAATTGAATATGTAAGACCTGACACAGTTATATAAATAGAGTACATGGAACCATCATTCGTTACTTTTTAACATCAACAAACAATTGCGATTTTGTTCGATTACAAATGTCACAGGGTGAGAAAAATGTGCAGCCAGACCGGGACTCGAACCCGGGGCTTCAGAATACCGTTCCGATGCTCTACCGACTAAGCTACCCGGCCGCCTACACATTTTCTTCCCGTTTTAATAATCAAGTCCTATACCGTGACATACTCCCCTGCTATATGAAATTCGCCCTCAAATTTCTAATAGGACAGAGAACAAGGTAAACATGATCTCGGAGTATATTCAGTCACGGTCCCATGTTGGGCGCCAAATGTCACAGGGTGAGAAAAATGTGCAGCCAGACCGGGACTCGAACCCGGGCCTCAGAATACCGTTCTGATGCTCTACTGACTGAGCTACCCGGCCGCCTACACATTTTCTCCCCGTTTTAATAATCAAGTCCTATACCGTGACACAAATAAACAAACAAAAATGTGGATATATACAAAAATTGTATAATAAAAGGGTACATAATTGTTTTATCATGTAGAAAATGTATTATTTGCCTTCAGAAGTTCTGTTTTTTACATCTCGTGGAACGATTATTACATGAAGACGATTCTTAATTATAAAAGATAATTATGTGCCTCTTATTACATCCGTTATGATAATAACGGGATTAATTTGACGGAGAATTCTATTTGCATACAATGTCATCTTCATGTTCAAAAATGCCCGATAAAATGTAAAAGGTTACTTTTAACATATGATAAAGAGAAAACGCCCAAATTGAAGTTGACCATAATTATGAATACATTTTAAAGGTAACGGCTTAAGGTTCTGAAGGTTAGATACTTTAAATCAATACAGATGCTCATTCATGGCTGCAGGGAAGCAGGCAACTCTTCAAATAGTAATCTATTTCAAGTGTCCTCTCTTTCCCCTCATATTATAGTATTGGATATAAAAAAACTGAGCTTTCTTAAAATGTTAGAGGGAAAGGAGAAAGACACAATAACAATGTGTTATCAACACATGCACTGACATATTCAGACGCTGGATAAAACAATCAAATTAGATAAAATTTTCTTTCGTTTTTGCATTTTCTTCACAACATACGTGGCTTTCACTGACATTAATTGCCACACTTTGAAGTTATTCTCTACACATCTTGATCTACCTTGATCTTGGTAATGTTATACACTTGTTATTTTGAACTTTGGTCTCCAACATCTGAGACTGTAAATGAACATGGATTTTAACTATTTTATAACGGACATTGTCATACAGTCACAATCACAATGAATAATCATATACCAGAGACTGGAATCATATACCATCAACAAGTGCAACCACGTAATGGTTATCTGAACCTGGGAATATTCTACATCAACCAAACTGATCATTTTTAATCCGGTCATGTTTATACAGCTGCAATACTTTATACACAAGTTGGTTGCATCTTGAAACAGGATACTTTCCCAGGCCATATATGACATATGTCTTTAAAGCATCATATCTTGCCCATACTCTTTGTACACAAATATTTAGCAAACTTGATTCGACCCCAAATCCTTGCTAAATGGCGCATTCTTACCACTGTACTTACAATATCACACACTTCTTACTAAAATGTATATGTATAAACTATGAATCACTATGCATATCCTCGAACAAGACATTTGAATTTTACCACTTGAACTCAGCACAATCCAACCCCTGTGACTGAAAATTTTTCCTCAAATCTTCAATTTCTATAATGTGCATCCCGGACAAGGAAATGTTACCAAAAGCTCTCCCTGCAACATCCTTTCACAAAAATATTCAAAGGAATTTTAGTTTTTCACGTGCATCTCTGCACAAGACATTCACCACAGAATTGCTTCTCCCCAGTTTCTAACACTTTCACAAGAACATTCCTGTGCATACTTTCCCTACACTATTAAATCATGTGCACATAATGTAAAACTGGCTGATACCCGTTTTTTTTTTTGTTTTTTTTTTATTTTTTATTGACAAATATGATCATGTCCGCCACCGCATAAGAAATTTGCAAACGAAAACTCATCTTTCCACGAAAATCGTACATCATTAAATATCATTGTAAACCATTGATAGAAAATATGTAACTGAAAATTCGTCTTAACAAATTTGATTACTATTGCGCAAGAACTTTGCACAAATGACCACTTGCATCATTTTACAAGAAACCAGTACTGAAAACCCTTTTTGGTAAGCTTAATCACGCCCATCGCCGCATAAGAAACCCTTGACTGAAAAGATGTAATTCCGATAAAATATATTACTGTGCAAAAAAAAAAAAAAAAAAAAAACAAAAAAAAAAAAAAAAACTCGATCACATGCGCTATTTCACAAGAAATTTCTTATTGAAAATTATTTTCTTTTCAAATATGATCACGTGCATCATTGCACAATGAATTTCTAATTCAGAATTTATTTCCTGTAAATATTATCATGAGCATAATTGCACAAAATTGTTTCTTTTTGCACAAGTATTCTGTTTTCAAACACGATCACGTTTGTCATTCTAAAAGAAATTTGATCCCGTGTTCATCATTGCAAAAGAAGATTCTTTTTTCAAATATGACAATGACGTACGCGTCTACACAAGATTTGCAAATACATTCACGGGCATCATAACACAAAATATCTGTCGCCGAGAAATTTGTTTTTCTGATTTTTTGTTCTTAGTATTTTTGTTGTTTTCTTTTATCACCATGACCACTAGATCATATCACCAGGAATTCAACACTGATTTTTCTTTTCAAGTAAGATATCTTACATCTTTGCACAAGAGATATGATTACGTGCATCATTGCACTAGAAATATGATCACGTGCATCTTTGCACAAGACATTTGTAAATAAGAAAAAGAAAACGTTTTCTTTGAAATAACACCATATGCAACATTGCAACAAAATCTTGGTCGCTGCAAGTTCATAGTTTGCCTTCACCTCCATGTTCAGCGTTGCACAAAAAACCTGCAACTGAAAATTCATTGTTTTTTTTGCAAATGTAATGACGTCTTTCACTGTAACAGACAGAAATCTGCAGCCGAAATTCTCGTTTGCTTTTTATTTATTTATTATTTTAAGATATGATCACGTTTTCCATTAAAGTAGACATATGGCCACGTCCTTCGCTTCACCAGACATCTGCAACCATTAATCTGCAAACAAGACCACGCGTACCACTGCACTTGATTTTTTATTATTTTGCACGTGCATGATTGCACACAATAGTAATTTTTTGTTTCCAAATGTTGACACGTGCATCCTGGCACATGGAAGATGATCGCACTCATCATTATACACAAGAACATTTACCGAAAAATGTTTGTTTTCAAATACGATAACGTGCCCTTTTGCACAAGAAATCTAACTAAAACATTTGTTTTTAAATACGATAACGTGCCCTTTTGCACAAGAAATCTAACTAAAACATTTGTTTTCAAATACGATAACGTGCCCTTTTGCACAAGAAATCTAACTAAAACATTTGTTTTCAAATACGATAACGTGCCCTTTTGCACAAGAAATCTAACTAAAACATTTGTTTTCAAATACGATAACGTGCCCTTTTGCACAAGAAATCTAACTAAAACATTTGTTTTCAAAAACAATAACATGCCCTTTTGCACAAGAAATCTAACTAAAACATTTGTTTTCAAATACGATCACGTGCACTTTTGCACAAGAAATCTAACTAAAATATTTGTTTTCAAATACGATAACGTGCCCTTTTGCACAAGAAATCTAACTAAAACATTTGTTTTCAAATACGATCACGTGCACTTTTGCACAAGAAATCTAACTATTAACATTCGTTTCCAAATAAGATTATGTGCACCTTTGCACAAAAATATAACTAAATGGCATTTGTTTCAAATAAGATCATGCGCACCTTTGCACAAAATGTAATTTTCACAAGAGAATATAGTTAATAACATTTGTTTTCAAATCAGATCACGTGCACCTTTGCACAAGAAATCTAACTAAAACATTTGTTTTCAAATACGATCACGTGCACGTTGCACAAGAATTCTAACTAAAATATTTGTTTTCAAATATGATCGTGTGCACTTTTGCGCAAGAAATATAACTAAAATATTTGTTTTCAAATACGATCACGTGCACTTTGCACAAGAATTCTAACTAAAACATTTGTTTTCAAATATGAACGCGTGCACTTTTGCACAATAAATATAACTAATAACATTTCTTTTCAAATAAGATCGCGTGCATTTTTATGCAAAAAATATAACTAATAACATTTGTTTTCAAATAAGATCACGTGCATTTTCGCACAAGAAATATATCTAATAACATTTATGTTCAAACAAGATCACGTGCACTTTTACACAAGAAATCTAACTGTTAACATTTATTTTCAAATAAGATCACGCGCACCTTTGCACAAAAAGTAATTTGCACAAGAAATGTAACTAATAACATTTGTTTTCAAATACGATCACGTGTACTTTGTATATTAAGAATTCTAAGAAAAACATTTGTTTTCAGATATGATCGCGTGTACTCTGCACAAGTAATATAACTACTAACATTGTTCTTAAATAAGATCACGTGCACTTTGCACAATAATTCTAACTAAAACATTTGTTTTCAAATAAGATCACATGCACTTTTGCACAAGAAATATAACTATTAACATTGTTCTTAAATAAGATCGCGTGCACATTTACGCAAGAAATATAACTAATAACATTTGTTTTCAAATAAGATCACGTGCATTTTCGCACAAGAAATATATCTAATAACATTTATGTTCAAACAAGATCACGTGCACTTTTGCACAAGAAATCTCACTGTTAACCTTTATTTTCAAATAAGATCACGCGCACCTTTGCACAAAAAATAATTTGCACAAGAAATGTAACTAATAACATTTGTTTTCAAATACGATCACGTGAACTTTGTGTAAGAATTCTAAGAAAAACATTTGTTTTCAAATATGATCGCGTGTACTCTGCACAAGTAATATAACTACTAACATTGTTCTTAAATAAGATCACGTGCACTTTTGCACAAGAAATCTAACTAAAACATTTGTTTTCAAAAACGATCACTTGCATTGTGCACAAGAATTCTTACTAAAACATTTGTTTTCAAATATGATCGGGTGCATTTTGCACAAGAAATGTAACTAAATGACATATGTTTTTAAATAAGATCACGTGCACTTTTGCACAAGAAATATAACTACAAAAATAAGATCGCGTGCACTTTTACATAAGAAATATAACTAATAACATTTGTTTTCAGATAATGGCAAAGGCACTTTTGCACAAAAATATAACTAATAACAATTGTCTTCAAATAAGATCACGTGCATTTTCGCACAAGAAATATATCTATTAACATTTGTTTTCAAACAAGATTACGTGCATCTTTGCACAAGAACTACAACTAATACAATTATCTTCAAATAAGATCTTGTGCTCCTTTGTATAAGAAATCTAGCTTACATTTCTTTTTAAATAAGATCACGTGCACCTTTTGCACAAGAAATATATCAAATAACATTTACTTAAAAAAAAAAAGATCACGAAAACGTTCGCACAAGAAAATAGCTAATAACATTTGTTTTCAAACAAGATCACGAGCACCTTTGTACAAGAAATATAACTGATAACATTTGGTTTTTTTTTAATAAGATCATGCGCATCTTTGCACAGTAACTATACCTAATAACGTTTGTTTTCAAACAAGATCACGTGCATCTTTGCACAAGACATATAACTACTAGCATTTGTTCTCAAATAAAATTGTGTGTACCTTTGCATATAAAAAATAAAACTGTTATCAAATAAAATCACGTGCTCCTTTGTACAAGAAATCTAGCTAAAATATTTGTTTTCAAACAAGATCACGTGCACTTTTTGCACAAGAAATATATCTAATAACATTTGTTTTCATACAAGATCACGAGCACCTTTGTACAAGAAATGTAACTATTAACATTTGTTTTCAAATAAGATCACGTGCATTATTGCACAAGAAATGATAGGATCACGAAAACCATTGTACAAAATAATTAAGCAGTGTTTGCCCCAAACAAAAGCAGGTATATATCAGTGCACTTGAAATTTGTTTTCAGAAAAGAAATGAACACGTACATCATAGCACAAGAAATTATGATCAGGCTCATCTTTGCCCAAGAAATGTAACTGAAAAACATTGTATGAAAGTAAGAATCACATGCAACACTGCACAATAAATTTGAAATTGATTTTTGTTGTTTCGCAGATATGGCCACGTGCATCATTGCACAAAAATTTACAAACAATTTCATGTGTACCATTACCCAAGAAATTTGCTACTGCGAAATTAATTCGTATCTTCCTTTCTATGCGAACAGCTTTCCCTGAGTTATGTCATTAAGCTTTGATTTACTTGACCCTTGTTTGTTTATGCAAGTGGCTGTGACTGTATTATCTGTAAATATCAAGCATATCTTTACAAAAAGACTGTAATGCTATTAAAAACTGCCAAACTGCCCTAAGCTCTAGGGGGTTCCTGTTTATATCCCACTGACCAATTCATTTACAGTACTCCAACCCTCTAGGGAAGATTCTGTGAAAAGTGAAAAGTATGGGGTACTGCAGGGACAGCAAATGTTTCAGCAAAAACCAAACTATTTTCTGCATTGTTCCGCCACATTTACGCTTTAATAAGCATCTTTAAGATTGCAGCTTTGCTAAGTATAAACATGGTTTCATCAGTAAAATAGCAGATTTGAGCGTTTCCATTTTAAAATGTTTCGAATCAATATATTCATTTAATCTTTAAGATCAATAGAACTAAACCGTCTTTTTTATACCTGATAAACACATTTGAATATCTAAAATCCGGAATTTGTTTGTTTCTTTTAATACATGATCATGTGCATCATTTCGCCAAGATTCTGTCATTAATACTTTTCCCTGTCAAATAAGATCTCCTTGCACGAAAAAATATGATCACGTGCATCCTTGCACAAGAAATTTATAACTGCAAAACATCATTTTCCAAACGTGACAACACGTATAACTCACATACATTAGTTCAGAAAGTTTATCTATTTTTTTTGTATTTTCAAAAATTTCATCACGTACGTCATTGCACAAAACATATGCTATTGAAATTTTATTCCTTTTAATACTTTCTATCACGTGTTTCCATGCTGACAAAACCATACCACAGGATTTAATTGGTTTATTTTATCCTTTGCACCCATAACATAATAAATATTTTTGGTATTTTGGCATCTTAGCACAAAACAAACTACAACAACACAACAAGCACTGTCAACAGTTTTGAGTCCTCAACAAAACATCTACATACACATGTCCCTACATCACTTTTACTTGAATATCCTTCACTTGCAACTGTTACACCGTCTTTCAGGCAAAGATTCAATTAAATACGTTAATCACCTCAGACTGCCAATAACATTATATACCACCAGTTACACGTGCGACAACACAAATAAACTTCACGGTTTTGATCGCCACATATCATTCTTTATATTTCGTTGTTAAAAAAAATAATTTAAAAAAACCTACTTTCTGTACATAATAATACCATTTACCTGTGCCAGTAGCACTACCAACGTTCGTTACTCAAAACCTAATTCTAGTAGCATACCCTAGTAACATTTTGAACAATTTATACTAGTTGCAGTATACACTCAGACTATTTTCCAACATATAACAAATAATTTCTCAATTTGTTTATATTTCAGTAACAAAACAATCGCTATGCTTCCAGTAAATATAACAGAAAAACTATGAGGGAAAAACTCAAGTTGACAGTCTATCATGGCAACAAACTCTTTTTAATACATTGATCTACCAGTTATATATGATAGTTCATGAAATTGAATATACACGTATATTATATACATTATAACTTACATTCTCTACAACTGTGATTAAAACTCGTCGACACTGCACATCACAGTACGTGCATTTCACTTTTACGATTTCCGAGTTATTTAAACATTTTGTGCATTAGACTACTTTCAAAACACCAACTGAAAAACCAAACATAACAATTCAGTTCTGACAAATAAAAGAAATATTTGATATCAGACCTCTCGTCAGTCACTTTACTCTCATATATTACAATTTTTAATCATTAATCTTTAGCATCTCATATTAGTCTGGTTGCAATAATGAAGAAAATAAACATACCGGTCCGATCCACTTTTCCTTATTCCTATCACCTCTCATCGTCTACCTTACCTTTTACTTTTCCATACATTTTAATACATACATATTTAATTTCAGCACTATGTTTATATGTATATCCATTGCTACTCCTTTGAAATCAAGAAAAGAGAGACAACGTATTATTGTCCAAGACAATTGTTATGTCTAACATTAAATTGTATCAGCTACATTAACAACGATGCTGCTGCATGCATGTCCAGTAAACAACTGACCAAGTGGCTTATCATAATCGGGGCACATAGAGGGCACTTGAAATAGCAACCTAGCCTTTATCAAACTTAAAAAAGTCTTAATGATGTAATAATATAGCCTTTACTCATATGACTAATAAAGTTTAAATTATCACATCTATATTATGTTGACGTCACGTCATGTACGCATCTAAAAGGCGCTTTCAAATTTGATCAAATATTTTACTTAAAATCATGTTTAAAACGAAATATCACATAGCATGACTGTCTTAATTAATTTACACTCACACGGAGTTGGTTATTATCTGTGCAGAATAATTCGCTATCATTTGTGCCCTAATGGAAATATGCTGCAAGACGTATTACCATCTTTTACTGCGAATCAAAATAACACTACGTTTGTTGTATTTTGTAGACAACTTGTAAATGACACTGTAATTGAATACGGATTTATAAATTATAAAATGTACTTTATTACTGTCTGTTCAAATGTGAGATGTGCCAGGACAGATGGTGCAAATTGCTTTTTAATAGAAACCATATGTAAGCAGACTAAAGTTGATGAGGCCCGTATCATGGTACTGTTCTAAAACAGAACAACTTGTACGATTTGGATGTTGCAAAAACCGAAAACAAATAAGTTAGGAAAATTAATTCCTATGCCTAGCTGTTCATGGTGACGGAATTCAGATAGAGTGTTAAACATTTGGTCCGAGAGCTCACAGACTTTTATTGCAACAATGCAGGCCAAAAGAAGTTTATACATTTTTGAAAACAATATTTCATATCCTGCATGAAAACCTATTTCTTAAGTATCAAAGTCGTGCCTATCTATATTTTGTTTACTTATGTTTGTGATAGGGGAGGTAAAACTCACTTGTAAAAATATTAGGGGGTAGGGTAAAGTTTACGTCTACCAGTTGTTTCACTGATTAATTACAGTAACTATCTGATTGTCAGTAAACGTATATATGTCCAACAATGACAGCAAAAAGAAATTCATTAAAAAGGACTGAAGGGCAAACTGGATATTCAAGGTCAAGGGTCAGATTTATGTAAAAATCACAAAAATTGGCATATTTGAAATTTATTTTTATTCTTACAGAATAGTTTGTTATCATAAGTCACTCATCTTTATTTATGTAATGTGTATATAACAGCCAAATCAAAAATGCAAATTTTATTGCAAAATGTCAAGGTCAACCTTGATAATTGAAGGTCAAAGTTCATTTTTATGCAAAAATGTGAAAATAATTACCTTAATTTATTCTAATCTGTTTAATATGTTTTCACATTATTAGTCACTGAAGTTAATTCGTTTTAATGTTTGTATGTCAGGCAAAGTCAGCAGTGCAGATGTAACCCCAAAACTGCCAAGATTAAAGCTAAAATCAAAGGTCAAAGGTCAAATTTGTGTGAAAAATCGCATGAATAGCTTCCTGTTTGAAATATAACTGATAAATTTTAATCATTATAAGTAATTGCTCGTGGTTTTTTTCAATGTATATATGTCTCACAATGTCAGTAATAAAGATATCGTCTAAAATCAGACAAGTTCAAATGTAATATTAAGGGTCAAAGGTCATTTTCAAGTAAAATAATGAAAACATAGCTTTTTAACTTTTCTCTCTATTAACAATATCTTGTCGATCTAGTCAATGATATCAGTTCATTTTAATGTATAAATGTTAGGCCATGACTAGTATGCACATAAAATTTCAAAACATTCAAGTTCAACCATAATATGAAAGGACAAAGGTCAAAAAGGGAATAAAATGTTGCAATAATATCACCTATTTATAATAATTTTTATTGTTTAAAACTATTTGTTTTGTCATTTCAGTAAATGATCGTTGTTCATTTTACTGTATATATGTCAAAGGATGTCATGGAAGAGACAATAAGTCAAGGTCAACCCTGGTATTAAGGGTCAGGGGTCATTTTTGTGTAAAAGATCAAAATGTAGCATACTTACTCATTACTTTGTTAAAAAATTGCTTGTTGTTATAATTCATTGTTAAAAATTTATTTTAATGTATACATGTCAAGCAAGGTCAGCAATGTAGGTTTTATCCTAATAAGTCAAAGCCAGCCCTTTTTATCAAAGGTCAAAGGTCAAATTTGTGTGTAAATTCGCAAAAAACAGCATTTTTGCAATGATTTTTCTTTATTGTTTTAGGTTTTTTTTGTCAATACTAGTAATTGATCATTATTCATTTTAAAGTATATAGCAGGTGATATCATTCTTCCTTAATTATGAAAAATCAGTCGTTGTCAAACCTGACATTAAAAGTCAAAGGGGAGGGTCTTCAAGAAAAAATGGCTTGAACAAGATGGAGAGCAAATGAAAAGATCCTACGGCAAGTCTACACAGGCACCGTAAGGCCCATAGCATAGTACGAATCCACCTTATGGGTAACTGCTTCCAAAACCAGTAAAAATAAACTGGACAAGGTTCGAAATTCAGGCCTGAGGATAATTCTCGGAGCAATGAAAACAACTCCAATAAAAGAAATGAAAAAGACATCCAACATTGAGCCATTAGAGATAAGACGAGAGTACAAAACCCTTGTGAAGGCAGAGATGGCAAAGAGACTACCATCACACACCCACTCCATTCAAAACTGGAGAGCAGAACTAAGAACAGACTGAAACGTCTCAACCATATCGTCAAAGGACTGCAGAAAGGAAAAACAGCAGCACTGGACACAGAGGCAGAGCCGCTTGTGCCCGATGAATGGGTTCCTAGACAATGTGCTCCAAAGATCAGATTAGAGGTGCCAGGAGTAGAAGAATAGGGAAAACAACATCAGGCCCACCAACAATCTTTTATGTTAGAAATGATCATGACCGCTATCCAGCACACACTTAGATCCAAGCATATACCAATGGTTCAGCGGAAAAGGCAGTTCAGAATGCTGGAATTTGTGCCTGCATCAAATTCTCTCACACTCTCTCATCCAGTTGGCAAGAGATTCTCAAACTTTAGAGCTGAGACGCAAGCCCCCACATCGGCCACACCCCAACTGTATGAGCGAGGAGAAAATGGACAAATTATTGTTTTCCTGACAGACTCCATGTGAGCTCTTCAGACTCTTTCAGCAGGTCCATCAGATATCTTAACGAGACAGCTGCTGGAAATATGGGCATAGCCGGAGATGAAGCTGCGGACAAACTTGCAAAGGAAGCAGACAAGCAAATACAGTCCCAAACCTCCAACTTCATACATAGAATCTCAGATTCTGCGGAAGAACAGATTTGCGTCAGACTGGAAGAACATGAATGATGGAGACTATCTGCCAAATCATGACAGTCTGCACAAGCTAATCAGGCACAGCCAAACAACTATCCTCCCGTCATCGCACTGGACACTGTGGCCTGAGAAAACATATGAAGAAGCGGGGTGTTGTAAAAGACATCAAAATGCCAGTGCGGATCAGAGGAACAAATACCATTCCACATCCTGCAGAGCGGTTTCTATCTGGAAGAAGTACGCCAGAAAGTTTAGCCCACAGACATCCCAAATGAGACTATGCAGTGGGGAGTTGCCAGCGGCCTGCAAAAGCGGTGCAGTTTACTGCCGCATCTAGTGTCAAGGCAATGCCTATCTACATTTTGTTCTGGAAATTTGATATAGGCACCACTCCCAGCATTATGAACTGCTTTTTCAACTGATCCATCGGTATATGCTTGGATCCAAGAGTGTGCTGGATAGGGGTCATTGATCATTTCTAACGTAAGAGATTGTTGGTGAGCCTGATATTGTTTTCCCCTTTCTTCTACTCCTTGAACCACCAATCTGATCTTTAGAGTACATTGTCTAGGAACCCATTCATCGGGCACAATCGACTCTGCCTCTGCGTCTAGTGCTGCTGCCTTTCCTTTCTGCAGTTCTTTGACGATATGGTTGAGACTCTGTCGTTTCAGCCTGTTCTTGGTTAAGCTCTCGAGTTTTGAGTGGAGTGGGCGTGATGCTAGTCTCTTTGCCTTCTCTGCCTGCACAAGGGCTTTATACTCTCGCCTTATCTCTAATGGCTCAAGGTTGGCTGTCTTTTCCATTTCTTTTATTGGAGTTGTTTTCATTGCTTCGAAAATTATCCTCAGGCCTGAATTTTGAACCTTGTCCAGTTTATCTTTACTGGTTTTGGAAGCAGTTACCCATGAGGAGGATGCGTACTATGCTGTGGGCCTTACGGTGCCTGTGTAGACTTAATGTAGGACCTATTCATTTGCTACCCAACTTGTTAAAGCCTTTTTTTCATAATGGCGAGTTTCTTGAAGACCCTCTCCTTTGACCTTTAATGTCAGGTTTGTCCTTGACTAATTTTTCATAATCTAGGAGGAATGATATCACCTGTTATATATACTTTAAAATGAATAATGATCAGTTACTAGTATTGACAAAAATACCCAAAACAATGAAGGAAAATCATTGCAAAATGCTGTTTATTGCGAATTTTCACATAAAATTGACCTTTGACCTTTGATAAAACGGTTGGCTTTGCCTTTTTAGGATAAAACCTACATTGCTAACCGTGCTTGTATACATTAAAATAAATTGCTATAAGTGAATTATAACAACAAGCTATTTTTCAACAAAGTAATGAGTAAGTATGCTACATTTTGATCTTTTACACAAAAATGACCCCTGATCTTTAATACCAGGTTTGACCTTGACATATTTTCTCTTCCATGACATCGTTTGACATATATACAGTAAAATGAACAACGATCAGTTACTGAAATGACAAAACAAATACTTTTAAACAATAAGAAATATTACAAATAGGTGATATTATTGCAACATTTTATTCACTTTTTGACGTTTGACCTTTCATATTATGATTGACCTTGAATGTTTTGAAATTATATGTGCATACCAGACATTGCTTTACATTTATACATTAAAATGAACTGATATTATTGCCTAATCTCGATAAGATAGTGTTAACACAGAGAAAAGTTAAAGAGCTATTTTTTCATTCTTTTACTTGAAAATGACCTTTGACCCTTAATATTTATATTTGAACTTGTCTGATTTTAGACGATATCTTTATTGCTGACATTGTGAGACACACATACATTAAAAAGAATCACGAGCAATTACTTATAATCATTAATACATATCTGTTATTTTTCAAACAGGAAGCTATTCATGCGATTTTTCACACAAATTTGACCTTTGCCCCTTGATATTAGCTTTACTCTTGGCATTTTTAGGGTTACATCTGCACTGCTGACTTTGCCTGACATACAAACATTAAAACGAATTAACTTCAGTGACTAATAATGTGAAAACATATTAAACATATTAGAAAAAGTTAAGGTAATAATTTTTCACATTTTTGCATAAAATTGATCTTTGACCTTCAGTTATCAGAGTTGACCTTGACTTTTTGCAATAAAATTTGCATTTCTGATTTTGGTTGATATACATACATTACGTAAATAAAGATGAGTGACTTATGATAACATTAAATTTTGTAAGAATAAAAATAAATTTCAAACATTCCAATTTTTGTGGTTTTTACATGAATCTGACCTTTGACCTTGAATATCCAGTTTGCCCTTCAGATCTTTTTGATGAATTTCTTATTGCTGTCATTGTTGGACATAAAACATGTACTGACAACCAGATAGTTACTGTAATTAATCAGTGAAAAAACTGGTAGACGTAAACTTTACCCTATCCCCTAATTTTTTTACAAGTGAGTTTTACCTCCCCTATCACAAACATAAGTAAACAAAATATAGATAGGCACGGCTTTGACACTTAAGAAATAGGTTTTCATGCAGGATATGAAATATTGTTTCCAAAAATGTAAAAACTTCTTTTGGCCTCAGTTGTTGCAATAAAAGTCCGTGAGCTCTCGGACCAATTGTTTTGTATCATTATACTAAAACCTTCGCAGAGTAGAAAGAAAGGAACGAGGGTGTTAATAGTATGCACAGGAGTTTAAACATTTATATTGATTTTGTCTCATGTTGTAAACATTTTCAACGATTTGCCGGACAAACATAAGTTCAGAGAGACAGTAAGTAAAATTAATGTTTTTATATAGTCGCCACCATAACACATATACGCAACTCCTGAAAAAGACTGCTAGTAATATTCAGATAATGAGACACAGGTCCCATCACGTTTGCCTTTGAAACCTTTGAAAATTAAAATTAAGTATTTCAATGAACATCAAATATAAGTTCCTATTTTTCTGTGAAAAATGATAGACTTATTCCTCAAGCACTTTTCCAGACGGTTCCTAATTTCTAACCATGCTTGACGTTGCTTATCTTTCCAAAATAATACGTTTCGAGAAACATCTGTTTTAGTTTTCTCTGGCTTTCAACAAAACATTGCACCAATAATAATAACTATTAACAACGAACAATTCTTTTAAACGTATTGCAACAAAAGAAATACTTTATTATAAGGTGTTTTGCACTAAATGCAAGTATGTATTACTAGCTAAGAATAACGGCCATTGACACAGACATTTGAATTGCGTGATCCAATTTGAGCAACTGATGAAATAACAAAAAAAATATTGTATACATTATTTCCATGTAGAATGTCTGTGTTTAAAGCAAGGTGATTAGGCTGTATTGTATGTATTGTCAACAGCGTTTTTTATCTGTTCGTAGAAGTTAATGTAGAAGCCAAACTAAAGATGAATCAGCTAGGGTGAAAATACATTAAGAGGCAATTTTTACTCCAAATCAGCAGCATACATGCAAAATCAGACTATCAAGAGTGACATGCCTTTTCAGTGGTCTTAAATACAGAAAAGAAACCAATATAAATCCTGATGAGTTTTGTGAACATGAATGTTTAGTATTGAATTAACATTAGAACCGCGACTTGGCCTTATAAGCTAGAACCATGCTATCATTTTTGTATTGTCAAAAATAACCCCCCCCCCCCCCACCAGTACCAGACATAACACATCTGAAGCCGATTTTTTTTCAGGAAACTTTAGGTATTCATTTATTGTCAGGTTCCATCAGACATCCGCACAATGGAGCGCGTACGTATATCTGCGAGTGGCTTGAAAGAACTTTACGAGATACCCCTATCGCAAAGCAGCCAATCGTCGCCAGGTTACAACATTCAAGAGTTTGCTGACACACATACTACTATTTTGATTCAAAAAGGTTGCGAGGGATGGTTTTCTTTCACTTTTCCACAGCTGTATGGCAAAACGATCAGCGAGGCAGAAGTAAATACTTGTGGGGAATTTGAAGAGACATCCTTAGTAAGTTAATATTTAAAAATCTACATTTATTTCTTATTGGCCCACCTGATTGCAAAGTGCTTGTGTAAGGTTACAGAAACCACTCTACACCGTCCTTCCTTTGTCCGTCTTTCGTCAATACTTATCTTCCTACGACATCTCTGTGGGAGTTTATATATTCGGCATCGATGTTCCTTTGAAAGTCCTCAGCCACAGCTATTCAAACTGTTCCCCTTGGTTGCACTTAGAAAATAAACAAATCATCATAGGGCATCTCCTCGTTCCTTTGGAAACGCTCTGCCAAGGATATTTAAATTATTCTAAATTTAAAAATACATTGCTGCTGAGGGCGATGGATTTATTCCTGCAAATATAGAATGAACAATTTTAAAATTATCTGTCCTTCTACCAAGTACCAAATAATTCCAATTCGTCATAAAATGGTCACCAGCGACTGTGGGCACTTTTCTATACAGTGAAAACTAGAAAATGAATTCTCAGAAACTGCAAGCCGAACTTAGTGATCATTTCAAACAAATGTTTAGTCGATGACCTCCTACCAAATTCATTCAAAATATTCCTATTCGTCCAAAACGTAGCCATCGGCGGGCGTGGACACTTTTCCAAATAAATATTTGTCACTTGAAAAATCTGCTTATTAAAACAAAACGTACTAGCCCAACTTTTTCACACAAATGTTCCTTGGATGATTTGGGTGGTCTTCTTGAGATACACTGTAAAATATCTTAAATGCACATAGTAGACATTAAAGTAAACTTGTCAGAAACCTTTGGCCCAATAGCTAATAATTCCACAGACATGTTTCTTGGATGTCGCTCTACCAGGAATGTTCAAACGTTTCCTTTTAAATCATTGCCGGCAGAAGGCGTGATCATTTTTTTATACATATGAACTGGATTTAAAAAGAAAGAAACGCAACATCTGTTCATGGCAAACATTTCATTCTTGCGAGGAGTATGAAAATGTTTTGATATACTTTAGTTATAAGTCATTGAATTCGATGTCATATGATCAAAGTTTCTTTTGTGATACTCAAATTGTGACCATTGTAACCTGTGTAGGATAAGCTAGTGTTTAATTCATATGATACAAAATCCATAGGATGTGTTTACAACCATCAAGTGCTATTAAATGTGGCGGTCGATTATAAACTGGTGAGCAACGATAACTCACCTCAGCACGTCGTGGGTCCATCCGTTGTCAACATTTTTTTTTAAACGACATATCCTCTAAAACAAATGAATGGATTTTAATGAAACTTGACCAGAATGTTCCTTTGGTGGTCCCCTACCAACGTTTCTTAAATGGTTCCGCTTGATTGCACAATGGAGCCGCCAGAGCTAAAAATAGAAAACGTTACCTCCTCCTAAACCGCTCGTCCGATTCTGAAATAATCTGACACAAATAGTCCTTATGTAACCTAAAAAACATTTTATACCAAGATTGTTCAAATTATTTTGATTTGTCAAAAAAAAAAAAAAAAAAGAACAGGGCACTATAGGGCGTAGTCACCTAACCCTATGACTTTAAAAATTCTTCTAGTGTGAAACTGTTGGCCTAATTATTCCCCCGCCACAAGTGGTGGGGGTTATAGGAATGGTCTCCGTCCGTCCTTCTGTCTTTCCATCTTCCGTCCTTCCGTCCTTCCGTGACATTTTGTGTCCGCTCTGTATCTCCTAAACCCCTTGAAGAATTTTCATGAAACATTTGTCAAATGATCACCTTATCAAAACAATGTGCAGAACCCACGAGTCAGCCATGCCGGTTCAAGGTCAAAGTCACAACTCAATGTCAAAAGTTTGAGCCTTCCATTTCGTGTCCGCTCTGTATCTCCTAAACCCCTTGAAGGATAATCATGAAACTTAGATTAAATAATCACCCCATCAAGACTATGTACAGAACTCATAAGTCAGCAATGTAGACTCTAGGTGAAGGTCAAAACTCAAGGTCAAAGGTTTGAGCCTTCCATTTTGTGTCCGCTCAGTATCTCCTAAACCCCTTGAAGGATTTTCATCAAACTTGGGTCAAATGATCACCTCATCAAGACGATGTGCAGAATTGAAGAGTCAGCCATGCCGGCTCAAGGTCAGGGTCACAACTTAGAGTCAAAGGTTTGAGCATTCCATTTTGTGTCCATTCTGTATATCCTAAACCCCTTGAAGGATTTACATTAAACTTTGGTCAAATGATAACCTCATTAGGAACTCATGAGTCAGCTGTGTCAACTCAAGGTCAAGGTCACAACTCAAGGTCAAAGGTTTGAGCTCTGTATCTCCTAAACCCCTTTTAGGATTTTCATGAAACTTGGGTCAAATGATAACCTCATCTAGACGATGTGCAGAATTCATGGGTCAGCCATGTCAGTTCAAGGTCTAGGTCACAGCTCAAGGTCAAAGGTTTACCCTTTTACTATTCATACCAGTGGCGGGGGATTTAGCTGTCTTTCAGACTGCTTTGTTTTAAAATAGTTTTACACAAATGACCCTATATCATGTATATGATCCTTTACCAAACGATTCAGAATCATTTAAAAAACATGGCCAAAAGAGGTTTTGGTCACTTTTCCCAATATCAGGGGGCCGAACGTATTTGGGTACGTTGAAATTTTAAGCAAGAGCAAAAGGTATGTTAACACAAAATGGCGGATATAGACACGCAAACAAGAAACAAGAACAGTTTTCTTTAAAAAATGATCTTATTTCAACATTATTAAGCTTATTTGAACTGACTGTGCATCGAGTGCTCAAATGTTTCAGCTGTGTAATGTAAGGAAGAACTATATCGTAAATAAAACGTTATTGAGTGTAAACTGACAACATTCGCTTTCTCGCCAACGAAAAATGTATCGAGAAATCCATCATTTTAGATATATTTTCGTCAGGTAAATTTTTCTTTTTATATTTTACATCATGTTATACCTAACTTGAAGCGTATGGCCTTATTTTATTAGTCATAGATACATTAAGCAGCCGCATCGCCGAGAAAATGCGGTGTATGAAGGCAAACAAGTTGATTAAACTTAATGTACGCTCAAAATGGTTAGTTTTAGAATAATTGTGTTCAAATATTTTGCACTTACAGGGTTTATGTTTCGTATCGAGGGTATATATTTGTTGAGACACAGGGGATTCCAAAACATATAATGGAATTTGATTCATACTACAGTCGATTTATATTGGGACAGCTTCTATAATGTTCCTTCGTTACATGTATTCCATTCTGTTTTAGTTTGACGTTTTACTTTTTTTGTAATTTACTTTGTATGTTTTCATTTACAGTTCAAATATTCCACGTTACAAGAAGAAATCTATACTCACGCTATACTTGAAAGGTCATCGGAAACGAAAGGACTATCTTCACCTTCATAAAGTTTGTTTGCATGCTAAACAATGTTATGGTGAAGTTACAATAGGATATTAACAATAGTAACGAAGAAAAACAAAAGTTTCCGAAAAACTTTAATCAAAAAGCTCACGCCGACGTCGGGGTGAGTAGAATGGCACCCCTATTCTCCAAATAGTGGAGCTACTAAAGGAGAAAATAGCAGATTTTATAGCGAAATTACTGTAACTCATTTTCGCACGGCGTATATAAGTTTTTGAGTAAAATTTCAATAATTAAATAATACGTAATAAAAGTATGAAAATAAATGCTAGAAACTGCAAAAAGAAACAAATACTCAATATACTCACTAGTTGTCGATGAAAACAATTAATTAAGTAAAATTAATCAATTTCACCAAACGTTCATCAAATCAATAGCCATTTTCCATGTTGAAAATCCTCATCGAATGTATATAAGAAATAATTTATAACAAAACAGTGTTTGAACACTATTTTTAGGTTGATACCGCGAAGCGGTGAGACCTATAATTACCGTATTCCAGAGTTTGCAAAAATATCAGACTGGCAGTTTTCACTGAAAGACAGATTAATACGCCGTAAGGCTTTTGTCCGTATTTTTTTTAACATTGTTCTACAGTCCGTTGATAATTATATACAAATGTAAATACAATAAGGTTAAAGAATGCGCCATTTCGCATCAAAATTATGTTTTTAGGTCTGTTGATCCACCGAGGTAGCTAAGTTGAAAAGTGAAGGTGTATTCGTTTAAAACACTTCAGAAAACCCCCAGAGGTGACCGAAGCGCATGAAAATATGCCGTGAAAAAAATAGTACAAAACTTTTTTATAAAGAGTTTTCTAATTTAGCCTTAATACATAATGCACTCGTTAGTAATAAAACAGCATATGATCTGATTCATTTTTTTTTGCAGTTGTATATATATCTACATGCGATTCTTTCTACCTGTCCCGACTTCTACGCAGTGATTCGAATAGCAGGAGAAAGCTATATGATAAACTGTTTTATTTCATCTAAACATAGATTAGATTTCTGAATTACTTCCCTTTATCCCCACCCCACTATTTATGTACAGCTTTTATAATGACCGATTCATATTATTTATTTTTTTTTTTACATTTTATTTTATCTTTTAATATCTTTTCACGATTTACGTAAAATTGAGTCAAAATATATGTTTAAGATTTCCTTTTTTAAGTAAATACAACTGTAGTATATACATTGCTATATTATTCTATTGTAACACGGTAAGCCACACGCTAAATGTTAAACAAATAGTCGTGCTGCAAGTGCGCGTCTGGGATTACATATTTTGTCTCAATATTTAAGTTAAAATAGACCTATTTTTCTTCTTACAAGTTAATTAATTGACATCCTTTTAAATCCTGAGTATGTCTAGATATTAGCGGTACTTGAATATGACTTTTAACAGCATTACATCAGTTCCGGATTTGTATTTTAATTGTTGTTGAATTGAAAAATTTACACCAAAGCTGTCATTTTGATAAAGGCCATAAGGCCGAAACGTTAATAAAACAGAGTAAAATCTACAGAGTCTTTAAAATAGATTGTGAAGCAAAATAGAATCAAACCAGTACATAACGAGAATGTATAGTCGGTTAAAAAGCTCATCAGAGCTTATGTTACTTGTAATTGTCTTTCCGACGCAATAGATTTTATCTTATCTTAGAAAATCAAATGTGGGTGTTTGCATGATGTGAAGTTTCTCGATGTTGGCCTAGATATGTGTCCCCGATTAATAAAACTGTTTGATTTCATTTCAGCAAAATTGAATCAAAGCATAGCAAGGGGGCATTTGCGTCTTCTCCCGATGATTTTCATGTGTATAGTTCCTTTTCTTATCTCAAAACTGCGCGGAAGTCAAAGCAGCAGGATCTTGGGGTAGACAGATCTAGTTTCTAGCTTAGTGGACCCCACTGACTTCTACTGTTGTTTTAGCAGGGTCGGTCGTTTGTAGAAACTTTTTAACAAGGTAGCGGAGTTTAAAGACAACAGCCCATGAATTAAATAAGTGGAGCTGCAACATTTTTAATATTTTGGTGTCACGATTAAGTTGTGACATCAATACATTTTATTTCTAGGGTCGGCTAAACAAGAAGTTGATTTCGCAGAAATGTGTAGAATTATACAACCCGTCTCCAAGAATTGTGAAAGATGGTGTTTTATGTGATATCGTGTTAAATTTTGAAAAAATAATTAGATTTTTCTATTCTACTCGATACTTTAAACCTAGCTACATAGAAATACTTTTAAAAGTATATCTTCTAGCTTAAATACTAAGTTAAGAATAAGAGAATGGACCCATGATCCTTAATTGTCAAAACAGTATTCTTTATATCTGAAAATTGTGTTTTTGATTTGTGGAAGTCTTCTTAATAAGTAGCCTTATTTTTTAAAACATAACGATTTGTCAAGAAAACATTCACTCAAACATTATATGTACAATAGACTGGTGAACATAGAAAGTAGTATTGATTAGGTCAAGAATGTATATTACTTGTTGCTGCCCGCTGCCAACTGTAGATTTGTTCGAAACGCTATAACATACTGTAATCCAAAGACCAACACGCAGAGGTACATCCAAGATGCTATACATGTGTAGCTTTTGAATTCTGAACCTTTCTAGAACATTTCTCACTTATATGCCAATCCTGCTACAACAAATCATAATTCTCGTTTAATTTATCTATTAAGCCTCACAATGTAGCAAATGTACAACCCCCTCCCCACCCCCACCCAAAAAACAAAACAAAAAAAACAACTTCAAACCCAGCAAATAATGATAATCATGGGAGGTGAGCAAATTTAAATCATGGTGATCTGATTACTTGGAGAATGATCTTGGAGTTTAACTTTTGAGGTGTTGAATTCTTGGAGTTGAACTTTTCTTGGTGTTGTGCCTGCAGTAAGTGCATTCTGGTACTGTAGGATGTGCATTGCCTGTAGTCGTCTGATTTAACGATATTATTTTCATATCCTTCTAATTTACGCTTGATAATTCTTTTTATTTACTAATTTATCACCACAATTTAGCAATTATTGGAAATATGCTTCAACTTACAACTATAGAAAAAAACAACAACTAAACGTGACACATAGCAAACAAATAATATTGGAGTTGAACTATTGGAGATCTGATTACTTGAAGAATAGCGTTTGATACCCTGGTGAGCAGTAGGACCACAATGACGCTTTTGTTTGTTTTACCTTTCTTGAATGATAAGGGCATTTTGGAAAATAGGGGAGCGCATTTATGTACACAATGAGTTTGTGGTTATTGTTAAATAAACATGGTTTGAAACGCTAATATGGTATAGGTAGACATCAGGAAATACAGACTTTACTTTCACTTTACCAAACAGCTTCGACTAACTTTTTGAAGCATATAACGTAGCTTAAACCATCAGTAGACATTCTTCCTTACCATCAAGCATAAATAAAGCTGATATATGACATTATGACATGAAAATAGCCTTTACTAGTCGCGAAAAACTATTAAATTAAATAAGGACTAAATTCGAATAGACCAAGGTGGCATATCCAGCAAACAACTACCTTCATGCCTTAAATACTAGCTCCTGTGAAAGTGAAGGTTACATACACACTTCTTACTAGTTCTATTAATAAACGTCGGATTTCAATATTTTACGATTTTGATAATTCATATAGTCCGACGTTTTATCGAAGTTGTAAATTTCCCGGTAGAGCTTTCCACAAAACATCTTGCGGAAGGTTTTACAAGTTCACGGCGGAAGTGACTAAAAAGTGATAGGTAAATACCAACAACGGACAAAGAAATTTTTTTTTACACATCCATTGAACTCACTGTCTTACTGAAATTAGCGAAGACCTGTCCTCAGTTTGAAAAAGAAATTTACATCCATTCACTTTTGCAACACAACACGAAACTATCAAATTTTCTTTATTATAAAGAATGATTTTAGACGAAAAATATTCTCATGGTCGGATTTTATAAAAAGATACTAAGGTATTGTCTATGTAGTGTAAATATGATTATAATCGATGGGTGTAACCAGCATTTATTGGTTGTGTTAAATTAAAATTTATTTCATATAGTTATAAGTTCATATAAAAGCAGTTTTAAAGGCTAGTCTACATGCATTCGGTGGTACAAGTGCGTTCAATAATGACCGCAGATTATTTTACTAGTGCCGCAGGTAAAACGTATTTGTTTACGTCTAAGCATGTATAATTGATTCTTAATGTTTTTTCAGTGTTATATTGTTCATGATATTTAATTACATTACGCTAGAATAGTCTGTGTAATGTGCCCTCGAAGTAATTTGTAGTGCAGATTAAATTGCGGTAAACCAATATATCACGTGCTTGAGAGTTTTCCTACATTACACTTCAATAAAATGACGTTGAAATGTTTGCTATGTAAATTGCTGTTATTCGAATAAACTTGACACAGGGACATGTTGAACGTCCAAATATTAAAAGGTGTCTTGTGCAAGTTTAATGTTATGAAACTATGTTCTTACCAGAACAATATGTTTTTCTTCAGATTATGTATCGAAAGGTTTCAACCTTTCTGTGCTTTCAGCGCTTTGATTACACAATGGATGGTTATAAACCGGGCGTAATAATTTCACGAGGGCGCAGTCCAATTGAAAGTTTTTCGAACTACGTATAATCGCATGAGTGCTAAATATCACATCGACGTGACAACATAATATTGTTTTGATTATTTAAGCATTGCTTGTCATAACAGAACCAAAATAGAATGTCCTTAAAGCATTAAATTGTGGCTCATTTACCAGTCATGAGTGACCTCCATATCAAATGTTAACTTAAACCAAAGCATTTTCTAGTTATTTGGCAAAAAAGTCTACTGATCCGGGTCAAGGTGGCATCGATATGAGACCTACCCACTTAAAAATCAACACGTGTCATATGTAGGTAAAGTTAAACTTCTCTATCTAATTCCGCTAGCATAGGCCCAAACGTTCCCAAGTTATCGTCCGGAAACGGGTTTACTGTTCCGGGTAACTGTGGTTACTACTTGACCTTTTGCCTACTGACCTCCAAATCAATAGGGGTCATTTGCTGGTCATGTTCTACCTACTGTCAACCTTTATAATCTATGTCCAAAGGTTCTTTAGTAATCATACAGAAACCTGCTCCGGGCCACTGTGGCCTTAATCTTTGACCTTTTAATCGCAAAATCGATAAGATTCATCATGACCAACCTACAGTTCAACTTTCATGATCCTATGCTCTAGCATTCTTAAGTAATCATCTAGAAACCGATTAGTCTACATACCGACAGACCGGCAGACATCTGCAAAACAATAAACAATTAACCGAGAGTGGGGGTGGGGCGGGGGGCTTAAAATGATAATTCACTAATGAAATAAACCTTTCACGTCGACGTCATTTAAAGTTTATGAAACGTTGGTCAAAACTGACTTGTTTTACACAGCTTAACAAATCTGTCTTTTTTACTTTTTCGGCAGGAAAAAATGTGATAAATAGAATAATACATTTGTGACTTTCCGCATTGAATGTATTAAATTGCTTTAGTAAACTTGACAAAATGCTCTGGAGAGTCTCGCAATTATAATTTTTTTGCTATATAGTTTTTAGCCTGTCTACTACTTTAAACCTTTTTTCATAACACAAATATAAATAACAAAACGATTCAGGCTTTAAAATTACATACGAATTCAATTCATTAAATTTGCCAACAATTGTGACCATTTGTCAATTGCAAGGTAAGCGTTTAATCATATAAATTCAAAATTCAAAATGCACACCGCCAAAAAAAAAAAAGGAAAAAGAAAACGTAGCCAGTGTTCCTTGATTCTATACTCCCTTTTCTCTGCACGTAACTGTTAACATCTCCTCCGCATGTGTTAACATCACCTCCGCATGGATCAGAGATGAATGAAAAAGTACAGTTGCTAGTTTTCTGTATAAATTCTGCATCAGTTTTGCAAACAGTAAACGATATTATCAAAAATGTGCTGAATTGGAAATTATTTACTGATCATTCCTGCAACTCACTTACACTTTATCTGCCTCAACGAACCATATTTTATGCGTACATTTATGCGTTTTGTAACCAAAGAACGTACTTACACTTCGTGTATGCGTTTTCTTGATTTAATCCACACGTGAGTGTCAGACTTTTGCGATTCATTTTGGCATATAGCATGTTTTCAGCATGTTTTCAGCATTTCTTTACTAAATTATAATCCTTATGTGTCATTTAACGGTAACATTTCATGATTTCTGATGTCATGTCCATGAGTTTTTTTACAAACACAACGACTTATGCATTCAATAACTTTTTAACACGCTTCGTCGCGCGTTGTTGTAACTCGTTACATACTCTCCATTGTAGACGCCACGCGATGTACGTACGAGTTTATTCTTTAAATTAGCAAAATTAAAATACAAAAAGGTAAAATATGTAATAACCTACTTTTACTTTCACATATTTCGGCCATTTTGTGTTAACATACCTTTTGCTCTCGCTTAAAATTTCAACAAACCCAAATACGTTCGACCGCCGGAATATGTTTATTGTAGAACTTTAAGATATCTTCCTACTGGACACTGCTGATCCGATTGTAAGATAATTTCACAAAAATTGAATTGTCCTTGTGTGACCTTCTACCAAGAAACAATTTTCTACGACTGTTACTGTTTTTTAAAAAATGTACAAATTATTCTGTAAGAAAACCTCCGCTGAGGTGTGTAGTCACTTTTCCGTATATGTATGTAGTGGAAAAATCTTCCCCGCCCCCGACATACACATACACATTACCTGTTCATATTTATATATAGTAGAAACTTATAAAAATTTCATGTCAAAAAAACACTATTTCATTATAATTTCACAAACATTTTCTACCAATTTGAAAACTGTTCACAACAAACTTTTGTTATTTCGAAACGTTGTAGTTACCTATAGTGTACCAGGCAGACGGCCAAATTTCTGTATATACATTGTACGAATAAAACTAACCTGAATGCAAGTTTTTTGGGAGGTAGTCAAGCCTACAGTTGCACAGAACAATTATCATAGTATACCTGTATTTATTTGCAAAGATTATATGAATATAGACATTGAAAATTCTTTTAATAATTAGATGTAGCGTTTTAAAGGACAGGGAATGCCTTTAAAAAAGTTAATTGCTAATAGCCATCCTCAAGCATATTATAACGCTGAAAGAATTTTTAAAATCGGACCACTAGTAAAAAAGATATGGCAGTATGAATCTTAAGAAACTGGCTGATTATAGAGGCAGCCATTTTATCATGTTTATAACGTCATTTATAATTACACACTGCTGAATTCTTTATTTAGCAAATACTCTTTTAAATGGATTACATTTTTATGTTTCTTTAGTGTCAGATGTAAAACATGGTAATTTCTTTCTTATAGCTAGAAATAATAGAAAAATTGTACAATTCAAATATGTATTTAGAAATTTGATAAATCCGCCCTTTTGTTTTGTGTTCCATGAAAACAAAATGACCACCCTTTGATCACATATATAAATACCCATAAAGCATCAAGATTGTTGAAATTAATTCGATTCTTTCACAAACATGGCCACCAGAGCTAAAAATAGAGAATCGCTCAAACAACATCTTACACGCCGGCTCAAATACAAAACAAATGTTCCTAGTAAAGTGACCGTTCACCAAATGTTTATTCATTCAGTTTGACAAAACTTCGACTACAAGACTTTTTCTTATCAGAAACGGATGTAATGTTACTCAAATGTTTCATTTGTGTCCTTCTACCAAGAATAATCATATTTATACTTTTTCGCTATCTTGTCAAAAACTGCTTGGTTGATTCTGAATTAATTTCCCAATCTTAATATGAAAAACAATTTAAGGTAGTTCTGCACGTTAG
>NW_026459759.1:0-64131 GCF_021730395.1 Mercenaria mercenaria
CAGCTGAGTGTTTAAGTATGTTAATATGAGAAACATCTGTCCAGTTCACATGGTGATACATTTTACCCTACCACAACCATTATATGTTGCCGTATAAAATTTGGCTTTATTCGTCACCCTACCTTTACACGGCAGGTGCTGACGGACTACATTTTTGTGCATGTCAAAGCATTGTAAATTGGATAAAGATTTCACGTTCAAACAATTAACCATGCCTCCACACTTATTGCTGTCCTAAAATGAAAATATATTTAATGTTTTACTTTTGTACCTCAGTACAGAACAATACGAAGACAGTTTTTAAAGTCTGAGTCAATCGACCTTGACTTTGTTAAAGTTTGTGTTTCGAAGTTTCTACCAAATTCTAGTTAGATATTTTGGCTTTTAGTTTATATTCATTTATTTTAGATCGATTGTGATAAAAGTTTCAAGCTTTTCTGAACCACTCTCGAATCCGCGTACTGGAAATTCCGGTACTTTATTTGTCGATTTTTTGTGTTTTTGCCTCACCGACGTGAAAACATGACAAATACTTTCTTAATAATTATTATAATAATACTCTTTACATCTGCAATACAATATTTAGGGTATGGGCGAGTAGGAATCGTGAGGGAAAACAAACAGTATTTCAATCCAGGCCTTGTCTTCTTTTAGTCTGAACATATGATTTCTTGAATTTTGGAATACAACATTAATATGTTTAAGATTATATTACTGATCTCTTTCGAAGGTCTATTTTAGCTTTAAAGCGAATGTGACATAAGTTCTATACCGCGCTTAAAAGTTTGAATTAATTGTGTTTTAAATGCTTAAAATCTATGTCCTCAATTCGAAGTTAAGTGAGAAATAAATCTATATATTTAATACTTTAGAAATGATTAAACGGCTGACTTACACAATATTTGTACTATTTCACAAACTATTTCCAAGGAAAGATGACACCAGAATCGAAACATGGTTGCAAAAATTAAAGATACACTTTAATCATAAATAATTTGTATCAGGTTTTGTGACTTGAGTATCCGCCTCGTTGCCGACATAATTTAAGTCTCCGAGTATTTGTGATGGCTTTTTGTGAGTGCAGTGCAGTGTATATGGTAAATGACTAGTGTTTCCTTTCGATTTGCAGAATTACAACTTTTTATTTTTAATGCCTGATCTGGACCATAATAATGGCATACAAACGAGAAAAAATAAGTTTTACTAGAAATCAAAGCACTGAGAGGACTGTTGTGGGCAGCGGTTGACAGCTTCTGGTAATGGGCATGAACAGTCAGCTTAAGTTTGGTGATTCTTGTTCAATTACTTTTGATTAATAATCACTTTCAACTCTGTTTTTATTCAGTCAAGGGAGATTAAACAATATGTAAGCAAAGCGCATGTGCTTATTGATAGGTTTGTGAGGTTTGGTTATCCTTGCTTAGAATCTTTTCTGAATTACAAGCATTTTCATTTTTTTAACAAATCAATGGGAAAACACTCTGATTTTAATGGAACAAGGGGTATAACAGTAAATGTGAGAGAAGGTCATGCACTAATCGATAATTATGTGATGTTTGGAGAGTCTAGTTATATCAAGAGCTCGTAGAACACGAAATGTCCCATTAATGCATTCAGTAACTGCACGAGGAACAGAAATTATTTGGTCACTGTGCACTGGAAATTTGACATACTGACCTTAGATCAATAATTGTGGGTCATTTACTAGTCATAAAGTGACCTCCGTATCAAATGAGATCTTAGACCAAAGCATTCTCTAGTTATCTGGCAAAAAAGCTCTATTGTTCCAGGTCACTATGACCTTGATCTCAAAATTAGTAGGGGTCATCTGCTTATCATGACAAACAAAAAGATCAATACTCATGATCTTAGGTCCAAGCAGTCTTGAGTTATCATTCGGAAACTGATTGGTCTACAGACCGACTGACAGCCATCATCAAACAATGATATTTACAATACACCCCTCTTTCGAAAGTGTGGGGGGAATTAATATTCAAACTAGAAGATGCTTTTATAGAAAGCTCTTGTCTCTCCCAATGCATAGTCGTAATAGGCAAGACGACAATAGGTTATAGGAACGACAGTCAAAGAGACACTTATGGTTAGCTGCAATAGGGATCATCTCCTTGGAATGTCCGATCATCCTATGAAGTTTCATCATTCTGGGTCAAGTGTTCTCAAGTAAAGGGTTTTCCATGTTAAGGACTCTGTGACCTTGACCTTTGATCGAGTGACCCCAAAATCAATAGGGGTCATCTACTCTGCATATCCAATCATTCTATGAAGTTTCAACATTCTGTGCCAAGTGGTTCTCAAGTTATTGATTAGAAACGGTTTCCAATGTTCAGGCCCCTGTGACCTTGACAGGTGATTTTTATTTATTTATTTTTTTATTTATTTTTTTTTTTTTTAAATGAGATCTCATCTTGGTAAAAGCAGGCTATGAATATATAATACATGAATTACACAGATTAAAAATATTCCTGAAATATTAAATTCTTAAACTACTACTGTTTGCAGATCAAATTGCCCTTTCGCCTTTTCTTAAATCGATATACTTGTACCTTTACGTCACAAAAGCAGCGGTTTTGAAGCTATTTTTGGATCTCGTCTATACAGGTATCTCCGCCTTTCCGATACAAGTAAAAAAATACTGAATGAACTTGTTTACATTGGCTGCATGACCGAGAAACTGTTCGAACGGGTGTTTAACCGGAATGTAACAGATGTACTAGATCTAATCTTCATTTAAAATTTAAATGAATCTTGCCACAATGCACACTACATTTAGGTTTGCGTGGATGTGAAAAAAGACACTACATTACAGGCCATTTTCTGCCTAAATTTCAGTACCTTTTGCTGCAGACTTTTCTTTTAAATAATGTATCTCGTGTTTAGTTTTCACAATAATTATAAAACGTGACTGACTCGAGTTGCTGGATTCGCTCATCATTGATTGAAGGGCATAAGTTCGATTCCCGGAACCGACCATGCCTCTTCAGTTGAAAAATAATGTCGGCATTTTTTACGGAATATGTGAGTCTTAGTCTAACTAATTTGGAAACAAATAAATTCAAATAAAACTTACATGTATCAAAAGCTAGTCCAAATAGTTGTACTCAAGAGTTGAATACATATCAAAAGGTAGTCCAAATAGTTGTAATCAAGAGTTGAATATCGTTATACTAGTATTTTTGACTGGTCGATATCCCCTTTACGGTAGACAACGCAAAATTTCAAAATGTAAGAATGTAAAATCGGTCTACCCGAGGTCTCATTATTTAGACTAATCAAAAGTGGGATTCAATTCCTCATTAATTTATGTAAAAGTTATCATAATTCCCCTTGACACGATTAACGAACGGTTACACATAAAGTGTAAGCGGTAAAACCAATAACTTTACATGACGGTGTGCTGTTAGTAACCTCAGTTGTTTTGGTCCTTTTAGAGTGACCGTCACAAATATATTAAAACAAACTAAACGTCGAATTATTTTGACTTATGTGAGTCTATAAATGGTTCTTTTCATGAACGAAGACAAGGCTTATCAACTGCCTGTATGTGAATAACTGAAATAGTGTTTAAACGACTTCAAATAAATAGTAGATCAATTCACATGAATGTAAACCCACAATTTTTTTTAAAAAAAAACTGGATCTATAATGGAGTTAGATTTGCGATAGTAAAGCTACGGAAGACTCTGCAAAATTTGAATATCTGACAAATAAATCAGTTTTTATGAATATAACAATTAGATGTACAAGTGTTACGTAGTTTGAAGGTTCAATGACACCTTTCTGTAAAACCTTGTATACCTTGCGTAGTTGGAAATTTCGTCGATAATAATTGTTATAACAAACAAAAAACGCTGTTTTCATTTGAACGTAATTGAAACATTCTATATTCTACTTTTAAAACATATCCATTATCACCTCATTGCACTTTACAATGTATACAAGTACGGCAATACTTCAAAGATAGCGTCAGAGCGCGCGCTTTGTGTAACGTCAAGATCATTAAAGAAAAAAAAACTTTAACGATTTAATGTAGATGAGGTGGAGTTAACCTGTCAGGATTACTCCAAAAATAGCTTCAGCTTCACAGTTTTTGTGACGTAAACGTGCAACTCTATCGATTTGATAAAAGTTGAAGGGGCAATTTGATCTGCAAACAATAGTATTATTCTCTATATCTCACTCTGTCCCTCTGGTCAGATCGCTCTGTGTCTGTACTAGTAGAGGATGAACTTCGCGCCCTGTGTGGCTGCGTTTGCTATATGTAAGCGCCTTTGACGTGTTTATCATGAAAAGGGCGCTATATAAATCTGGTATTATAATAATAATAATAATAATAATAAAGTCAGAAGTGTGGAAGTTAGAAGTAGGGATTAGAAAGTCAAGAAGTTGGAAGTGAGAAGTGCAAAAGTTAGAAGTGAGGAGTAGGAAGTACGGAAATAAATTGACCCTCCAGGGCTTCCATACTAAATAGACTTGGAGAGCCGCCATACAGTTTTGTAATGACGAATGACAGTTACGAACACTGGATCGTTGTTCTATTATGAAAATGAAATAGTACTGCTATTGTCATGTAGTAAGTAGTTTTATCGGTATTGCTCAAATATAAAGCAAATGTCTGTTTATATGAATCATGTAATCAATCCCAAAATGCGCAGTTTTAATTTGTTTAATGCTTTACTGCGTTTCAGTCATTTTAACAAAAACAAAACAGTCATTGATATATAAGCGTAAATTTTAATTATAAAATTATAAAATGATATTTACGTCATTAGTGTTTGCGCCTTCTCCACTGAATAAATGAAAATAAAAAAAAAATATGGTACAGCTGTGTTAACTTATTATATACCTAGATAATATTTCGGACTAAATAGCATACTTTTGCTATTTCCCAAAAGCGATAACTTCACAGCGAAATTAATGCTAAAATTTGTTTCAATCAGTACATAAATATGCACCACCTTTTTGTAATTGATATTGCATAAAGGCAGGTAAAAAATGTTTGGTTTTGAATACCTTGAATAACATGAAAATTCAATTTCGCGCCCTAGGTAAGGTACGCCTATGTTTCAATGTTAGATGAATTCGAAAATATCAAAACTACTGAAACACCAAATAAGTTTGCCAAATGAGTTTGGTTTTACTGTCAATAATTATACAAGAATCGTATATTTCACAATTATTTATTTGATCGTTTAGTGTTTCATGTCTTCGGAGCAATTTGGACAGTACCATTTATTCTTCAAAGGGGTGTTTGTTGAAAATTCACTGACCGAATAGCCATGATCAGCCTGCACGGACTTTGATCTGCACCGGTCGCAAAGGCAGAACCATCTGCCGACAGCAGGCTAAAGGTTGATTAAAATGCTCGGCAATTAAAATCTCTCCACCAGCTCAGTGAAGCAGTTTTAGCATAAAATAGGGAAAACATTCATCTGTCTCTCAGAGACTGTCTATAGTGTAGGTGGATTCCCTATGACGCTAATAAAAACGCCACAACGAAAAGTAACATTACACAGTGTCTTTAAAGCCTCTATTAGGCATACATAATAAAAGAAGAATGCATCGACAGTACTAAATACCATTTTTGGTGCAAATATAGCAAGAAAACGGGTTGCCAAATCAATTATTATTACATATCAATAGAAAAAAGAATATAAAACCATTGATATTTCAATAGTATGAATACTAAAATATTTGTAAAATGTAAATTATATATTTACAACTTGTTTCACCATATCAAGGGTCTAAATTAAACAGTTCAGTTTGTTTAACCTATCTTTAACAAAATAAGTGTGACTGGCCTGAAAGCCATATTTATAGAGTTACGTCTTTACAAAGCGACGATAAAGTTTAACATCAATGTATTTCACCACATATCTGATTTCGCGGGAATGAAATAAAGCCATTACATAATTTTAGTATTAGTGTACAGAAAAGACGTCATGACGTTTCAAAGACAAATAGAATCTAGCATTGTTTAGTTCCGGTTTTGTTTTATCAGATGCAGCGTAACGTTTTGATTTTTTTTTTTGAATCGAGAAATATACTATCAGTAACAAAGAGAAACTGTCAAGATATTGGATTTTTATTCTGTTTTATGAAATATAATATAAATTACTACATAAATCCGTAATACATCATTTACAGCACGAGAGTCGTCTTACATCTCGGGGTGTAAGATAAATTTTTCCAGCACCAGTAAAATAGAGGAAATCCCCGTCTGGTATGCAAAAAATATGAATATTATCATTATACACTACGAAAAATGTCTGAAAAAAAGACAGGAAGGCATATTAAATATATGAATCAAATTAATGTAGAAAAGAATGATTCATTTGAGGAGACAGATATTGTTCAGCTTTCTTATGAAATCCGTTAGATTATAGCATAAGTAATTGAAACGCTGATACACGGTATGAATCAACGTTTTCGGATAGTATCGTATATTTCATATTTACATTTTTCAAGGTTTAACGTCTTTTTATGATTGAAAATCAGAGTATATTTGGGTTTAAAATTTTTGCCGGAAATTTAAGGAGTAAGCAAATATATTGTAAGCGATATATAATCGGCAAGCTACGATAATTTAGTTCAAATATGACTAGTTTCAAACTGACATTAATGAATATTTTAACATCTACTTACTTATAAATTCCAAATTCGTAAAACAGTCATTCCACAAAGGCAATTTTTTGTTAATACTGCTTGCAAGAGGTTTTTTTTTTTAGATTTTCTAAAGATATAGACAGTCAGGTAATGTCAGCCAGTCATGAAACGAATCATTGTTCATACAGATCAATATCATTGAACCTTTACTAATCCTATTGGAACTATTGAACTCTGAAAATAGCAAAGTCTTAAATAATTTATGTAGTTTCATTGAAAAGGCGTTGAAAATGAGAACAGTTACGCTTCATGTAAGAACATGATATCAGCATTCATATATTATTGTCACTGTCTGATATCATACCATGAGGTTAAAGTATATTAGTTCACCTCGTTTAGACTGGTTATTAGATTGATTTATATGATTGACGAATTTGACAGGCATGTTTTATGTTTAAGTATTGCAATTTAACTTTATGTAATTTAAACTGCATTTTTTTTTTTGTTGTGTAAATTGTATATATTTTGACCTTGTATAATACTATCAAATTTGTTTGTATAGAATAAGAGCCATTCTGGCTCATTTCTGAAATAAATAAAGTATATGTTCTGTTCTGTTTTGTTCTTATCTATCCTATATTACAAAACCTGTTCGATCGCGACATTTTGATATAAGCAAAACTGTATTGTCTTCACAGGCATTTTATTTTATTATCGACTTGTAAAAAGTAGTTTAACTTTTAAGTAAGATGACAAAAACATCTGAAGCAGTTTTTAAAGGGTAAATTAAATACATAATAAATATATCCTTAATGTTTTTGTCGTGCAAAAAGGTAAAATACTGTGTCTAAACCCGTTTTTAGCTCCACTATTCGGAGAATAGGGGGACTATTCTACTCGCCCCGGCGTCGGCGTGACCTTTCTTGGTTAAAGTTTTTCGGCAACCTTTGTTTTTCTGTCATACCTTTGTTACTATTGCATATATCTTACTGTAACTTCACATAAACATTGTCCAGAATACAATACATAAGGTCAAGGTAACCAAGGTGTTTAACTTTGGTTATTTGTAAGGTTAAAGTTTTTCGGCAACCTTTGTTTTTCTGTCATATCTGTGTTACTATTGCTTATATTTTACTGTAACTTTACATAAATATTGTCCAACATACAAACAAAGTAACTGCAAGGGCTGGGCCAATTATATCCAAGGTCAAGGTCACCAAGGTGTAATACTTGGGTTATTTTTAAGGTTAAAGTTTTTCGGCATATCTTTGTTACTATTGCTTATATCTTAATGTAAGTTCACATAAACATTGTCCAGCATACTAACAAAGTATGTGCAGGGGCTGGTCTCATACCCAAGGTAAAGGTCAAGAAGGTGAATTTTTTTCATGCTAATATTTTTGAAAGCTTTGTTTATAGACATATCTTTGATACATTAGATATTGACTTGAAATTAAAAATAATTCATTATAATCATCATCTGCATGTGTGGTTACAATCCCCATAACTCTTGTTGTATTTTTTGACAGAATTATGCTCCTTTCATACTTAATGTTTTTTTTTGGCAATCTTCGCTTTCTGGATATAACTTAAGTACAATATAAGATAAAGACTTGAAACTTAAAATTATCTTTATCATCATCATCTGCATGTGTGGTAACAATCCCCATAACTCTGATTTGTATTTTTGACCAAATTATGCCCCTTTCATTATACTTAAATGTTTTGACAAACTTCGTTTCCTGGACATAACTTTGGTACTATATAAGATAATGACTTGAAACTCAAAATATATCTTTACCATCATCAGCTGCATGTGTGGTAACAATCCCAATAACTCTAATTTGTGTTCTTGACAGAATTATGCCCCTTTGAGTATCTTCCTTTTAAAAGTAGAGGTCTCGATCTTATTGAGACATATATTCATTTTACTGTCAAATTGCTGAAAAGTGGAGCGCGCTGTCTTATGGATAGCTCTTGTTCATTTTCCACTCAATTGCATAATTGCAAGGGAAGTAAACTAATAGATATATCTGCTTGTAACTACTGGCCTAAGGCAAGAGTTGCAATCTTTGCAGATCACAACTTTAAATTAGATATTAAAACGTCTTTTATTGATATAAAACAAAACTAACAAAAACAGTTGTAAAATTATTTTTTGATAATTTGATTGACTTAGAAATCAATTTCTAGATTTTATTTAATGCATTTCTATCTTTGAAAACGTAAGGGTCCATCTCTATTCAGTTGCATTATATGGTCCATTTTTGTTAGGCTGATACATGTTTGTTACCCTAAGAATGAACAATATTTATTTTACCAACAATGGTATGGAGGTTAGCATTCTGTTCAACGCACACGTTTTTGTTTGTAACATCTTTCAGATTATAATTCGCCTACATGTATGGTACCTGACTTACGTTTTCACATTTTATGAGTTTGTTTTTGGCCGCCGCTGCCATTGACTGTCGTTGTACTAGATATGCAGATACCTGTCTTGCTCGTGACCGAACAATATAGGGATAATACACATTTTTTTTGTGCATTAACATCTGCAGAAGGAAAAGGGCTGTGTAGAAGCCAGTCCCCGCAAGAATAGCTATTCGGATGTTCTGACCTAGCCTATCCTTGGGGGAATACTACCCATGAATCAGAACTAGCCAAAAAAAACAACTTTTTTTCGTACCTGCATTACTTGAGGAAGAAAATTACACACATATGTATCAGCTTCATCGAGTACTTTCCTGTTTACGTGCTTGTTATGCGCATATAAAGTCACATTAGTATGAGTACCTTTAACAATAGTTTTATTGTAAAACATCAATAATTGTCATTCATTGTATAAAAATAATATTTTTGTGCCATTCTTTGAATTCTTTCAAAAAGACTTTAACACTTACAAGTTCTAATTTTCAAAAAGCTACATATAAGTGATAATGTTTGTGTAGATTTTGTTTTTAGCAGGAATTTGACCATTTTGACATTTTTTTTTTTTTTTACCTTTTAATGTCATATTTTAAATGTCTTACAATTCTTGAAAAGATGTGTTGTAGTTATTCTACAAAACAATTCATGCCAGCAGTTTATTTATTAATAAATTAAAGGGAATCTACAAACTTTTACAAACATTTAAAAATTGGGCCCGGGTTACCCCTAGAAATTAAATGTAGTGGAGTCCGACTTTCTTGTCCGAAGTCACACTACCATGATTAAAACAGATATAAACATAATAGTTATTCAGCCTGTTGTTTTCGTTTATATTCATCCATCCATCCAGGTGGTCTGAGACCACCAATTCAAAAAGGTACTGGGAATGAGGTAAGTGCATACCTGGGAATAAGGTTATGGCTATGCGTTCAGATTAGTCAGTCATGTAATCAAACCCAGGAAGTGATTCTTTTTTCAAAATCGATATTTTTTACTGCAATTACAGTTTTTTATTACATTGTATATATTTTGACAAAATTTGCTACATTTTATGTGTATTGAAAAAAAAGTTATATTAAACGAATTTCTCCCGCCATGCCAACGATGTAAACAGGGGACTTCTCATTCACGCGAAATATTACTATTTTTCGTCCGATAATTTCGTAGAACTAAGATAGTTCATTAGATATACATTATTCGATGTATGGAAGGCCGTACACGTCATAATGTTACCAAGTAAGTCTATGGGAAAACAATTGGTATAGTCTCTAGCCTACATTAGAGCTAAAACATGACTTTCGTTTGAAGCCATCACAGGTAATATTAATGGCCACAGATCAGTTGTAAATTATATAGAAAGACGTTTTAGTGCAAAAATAAATGTGAAATTTGAACTTTTTAAAAATGTCGGCCTCTTTTTGACAGGTGTGCCCATTCTTATCTGAGCTTTTTGATCAAAAAGGGTCTCTGTTACGTTAGAAAATGATCAGAATTAATAGAGTTTATTTCTTATATTTTACGGTATATATCATTTTACAGCCTCCAAGTCAACTCCATTGCATATAACTTAAATTTTCACGAAAAATTGCAATCAGACGACGGCAGGGACTGAGTCAGGGCATATAAATCGACAGGGGTTGACCTCAGTAAACTATCCGTATATTTCTTAAAACTGAACACTTCTTGATGGAACTTTGTAAAACATTTGGTATTTGATCATGTTTGACAATATAACTGTGGAATTTGAAAATGTGATACGAAACGATTCATTTACTGGGAATGAGGTAAGTGTATACCTGGAAATAAGTTAACGTATGTGCATTCTGAATTGTCAGTTATGTAAACAAACCCAGGAAGTGATTATTTTTTCACTGCATTTACAGTTCTTTATTTTACAAATTTTGACAAAATTTGCTATATTTTATATGTATTCAAATTTGAAAAACAAATTTCTCCCACAATGCCAACGATGTAAACAGGGGGTCACTCATTCATGCGAAATTTACTTTAATAAATTATCACTATTCATATGTTTTACGTCCGATAATTTGGTAGAATTAAGTAGGTTCTTGAAAAACTTGTAATTTTGAAAATATACATGATTCGATGTATGGAAGGCCGTACACGCCATAATGTTATAATGTAAGTCTATAGGAAAACAATTTGTGACCCTAACATCCATCCATACATCGATCAATACATCTATACATCGATCAATACATACGTACACACATACATACATACATACATTCATTCATTCATTCATTCATTCATTCTTAATATTTCCTGGTCCCAATTTCACGAAAAACTTAAGTAATTGCTTAGCTAAGTCTGTTATTTCAAATGCTTGTTTTGCCCTTTATGTGTCTTCAATGTTGACTTTTTCATCTATATTAGGTCTGTACATGACTATATCATAGATCAAAACACAAAAATTCTAAATATTACATAAAATGAAGGATAAAAATAAGAAATATACTTAAGCAAATACTTAAGTTCGTTATAAAATGCTTAAATAAAAATATCTTATTTGCGTGACTGAAATAAGTTTTGCAGACAAATACTACTGACAACAGTTTAATTAGCTATAAATACATTGGTACAGAAAAAAAGTCAACATTAAATAACAATAGCTTAAGCATGATTTTAAAATAACACACTTAACTAAGTAATTAGTTAAGTTTTTTCGTGAAATTGGGGCCAGGCGAACCCAAATAACAAGGGGAAATAACTCCCATTATTGTTACAAGTCGTGCGTATCACTGTTATAATCACTGCCTTTTACTTAAACTCCTGACCCTATCTCCTATATTTTGATCGGTTACATTGTCCTATATAGGTAAACTTTATGCATCAAGGCGTGTCTGCACTTTTAGCTCATAACAATACTGCGGTAAACGCCGCGGATAAATCATGCCTCACTTATTGACGTTGAATTATACATCATTTCGTTTTACGATCACTAACATAATACTAACCCATTATCCGTAACACTACAACAATGATGTTACAAATGTTTTAAATGAAGATATGACAAAACGAAACTGAAATGAAACAGAGGCAAGACATGACAGAGGAGATAGTGAGGGTAGATATGGAAACAAAGATTTGAAATGAAAGTATCAGAAAAGACATGGAAATTAAAATGTTAAACGAAAACCAGAGGGATCGGAAAAAAAGAAAGCTTTTAGATATTGAAAGGGAAATTGAAGCAAGTAACCGAAAGGAAATAGAAGAAAGAAATAGAAAAGGTGATGAAAGAGAGAAAGTATTGAAAATAAGAAGAGAAGCAAAAGGGAGAATAAGATGAGCTGATGAAAAGCATATGGACGTTTAAAGTAAGAGATGATGAAGTAACTGCTAAACAAGAGAGGAAAGTACAGATGATGAAGAAGGCAAAGAAATAGAGAAGATTGTTAAGACAATTAAGGGACGAAAAGGAAAACTTTAAAAAGAGACATAAGGAAGGAAGTGTGTAAGCAAATGATGATAAAAAGGAGCAGAAAGATAAGGATGATACACAGAGATAACTCAGCTAAACCAAAATACCACAAAGAGCGTCTGCAGGGAATGCTCGCCAATCATGCCATAAAGGAAGCCTATATCCCGTGATCGTCAAATGTAATCATTGTACGAATAAAATGGGACCATCCGATTTTGTATAGAGAACAGAAGATGAATAGCCGAAGATGCGTATGACATACCACGAATCAATGTTACACTTCATCTATTGGCCGGTTCAATATATCTTTTCTGCCCAATGTTATCTCATCTAGGGCAAAGCTATTATTTTATTCGGGGACAAACGCCGCTTCTCATGCACTTGTGCAGCATTGAAGGTTCCATGTGCATCGCCGTATGAATACATCTGCGAATGTCTCAAAATTATATTCTAGTACTTATAGCATGTGTAAATATTGAGTTCTGTTCATCCCGGGGTTAGAGGGCGTGTACGGTAGCTTGCATTTCCACCACCGTCCATGAACAGGCTCAAGCAAACCGAGACGAAAACATTTTCGTTTATGTCGTGCTGGGTAGACAAGTTTCACTGACCATTCATAATGTTTAGTGTAAAGTCTTCACAGCTCTGAGAACTAATGATGGAACGTTGATCACTGAATAGTGTTAATGGCAATGTAAAAGTTGCTCAGTTGGTAATATTTTTTGCAGTGTGAATGCTGCTTACTGACCATTGCCAGTTGCTACTGTTCGTGGAACTGTGAATGCTACTTTCTGAACATTGCTCAGTTTTCAGTGTGCACGGAGCTGCGAAATGCTACTTACTGAACATTGCTCAGTTTCCAGTGTGCACAGAACTGCAAAATGCTACTTACTGAACATTGCTCACTTGCTACTGTTCACGGCACACTCGATGTCACTTACTGAACATTGCTCAAATGCTACTGTTCACGGCACTCTCGATGTCACTTACTGAACATTGCTCAGTTGCTACTGTTCACGGCATTCTCGAAGTCACTAAATGAACATTACTTAGTTGCTACTGTTCACGGCACTCTGGATGTCACTTAATAAACACTCTGAATATCACTTAATGAACATTACTTAGTTGCTTCTGTTCACGGCACACTGGATGTCAGTTAATGAACATTGCTCAGTTGCTACTATTCACGGCGCTCTGGGTGTCACTTAATAAACACTCTGAATATCACCTTATGAACATTACTTAGTTGCTACTGTTCACGGCACTCTGGATGTCACTTAATGAACATTGCTCAGTTGCTACTGTTCACGGCACTCTGGATGTCACTCAGTAAACGCTCTAAATGTCACTTAATGAACATTGCTCAGTTGCTACTGTTCACGGCACACTGGATGTCACATAATGTACTTTGCTCAGTTGCTACTGTTCACGACACTCTGGATGTCACTCAATAAACACTCTAAATGTCACTTAATGAACATTGCTCAGTTGCTACTGTTCATGGCACACTGGATGTCACATAATGTACTTTGCTCAGTTGCTACTGTTCACGGCACTCTGGATGTCACTCAATAAGCACTCTAAATGTCACTTAATGAACATTGCTCAGTTGCTACTGTTCACGGCTCACTGAATGTCACTTAATAAACACTCTAAATGTCACTTAATAAACATTACTTAGTTGCTACTGTTCACGGCACTCTGGATGTCACTTAATGAACATTGCTCAGTTGCTACTGTTCACGGCACGGCACTCTGGATGTCACTTAATAAACACTCTAAATGTCACTTAATTAACATTGCTCAGTTGCTACTGTTCACGGCACACTGGATGTCACTTAATGTACCTTGCTCAGTTGCTACTGTTCACGGCACAATGGATGTCACTTAATAAACACTCTAAATGTCACTTAATGAACATTACTTAGTTGCTACTGTTCACGAAACTCTGGATGCCACAAAATGAACATTGCTGAGTTGCTAATGTTCGCGACACTCTGAAATGCCCTAAAACAATACCATCTTTTCCCAAATGTATTGGGTTCAATGCAGATCTTGAATTCCAAAGTATAACAATAAACTTGAAAAGACTGAAATATTCAATGTAAATGTCTGAAATGTCCCTTTGTCTTCCTGAGAAACATTATCGCCGTAAAATATACCCTACCTTAACTTGCATGATAAATTCGAATCGCAAAACGCAAGATATACAACTGGGTGTTACAACACGTTACGGTCTGATTTGGTGATTAGGTTTCATCCCTAACATCGATCCTGTTTGATATTTCAAAATGTTAAATACGCACAGTTGCATTTCTTCTTATAAAGCTTTTGCCTGTACAGTATTTCAACATACGCCCTCCAAGTAAAATATATCTAAATTATGTATCTAAACGTTTTAACACGTTATAAAAGACGTATACACTCAATCATTTATCATTCTAGTAATACATGCATCACATGTGATGGTCTCAGAATTTCACATAAAAATCCGTCTGTAGCGATAATAAAGTATAAAGAAAGCACAGACATCACAAATATTATTATAAACAAGTCATTATATCTATTCCCTTTTCTCTTCGCTGCAGCAATTGTATCTCTATGTATGTTTACCCGGACACAAAACAAGCACTTTTACTTGACTGATCTACGGTGTCTTCCATTGTTTACAGGAAGGCGATAATCCGGCAGCGAAAACACGATTGGTGATGACACGATAACACGATAATGATGGAGCGAAGGCGCGACGACAACGACACGAAGTAATATCGCGTCGTCATGCTGTCGTAGTTTCGCTCAATTATCATCATGTCTTCGCAGTTCTGTACCTTTGCTAAATCACTATCGCTTCATCGCTCCATCACCAACGTGACATCTCTCCATCATTATCGTGCTATCGTATTCTCGTGCCGTCGCCACAACATTGTGTCGTCGTATTGCTGTGGTATCGCACGTACCTGAGGTGACAGCAAAAGCACGATGGCCTTAACGGGACACTGTGAATTATAGATAACTGCAACTCGTAAATTTCATAAAGTGTTTTCATTTATTTTGAAGATGTGCAATGTGTTACGTAAAATGTTTGAATTAAAAATGAAGTGGTCTCAACTTTATAAAGCTGAAGTATTTGAGAATTGTTTCAATTTTGTAAATTCAAATCGGATTTTTCAAGACATTTCTCATAGAACAGAACGCATGTTTCAATTGTTCGTCTTTCATTGTAGTAGTATCTTTATGCTCTGTTTGAAAAGAAATCACTATTTTAGGGCTTTAATTTCAGAATCCGTTAGAGACTATGGAAACCCCGTACAATATGTTAAACTGGACGATTGTAAAAGGGAAGATTACCAATACACTCGACTTCAATCTAACTATGAAGAATTAAACGATGCTAAAAGAGAAGCAAATACATATACCATTATAAAGGAAAATACCTCAAGAAATTAGATAGAAACAAAATCTTTTTATTTAACAACCACAGAAAACGCTTTAACATGAAAATGTGTCTTTCTATAGTACTATTCCCTCGTATGGTCTCCATCCATATGGCTCGACCTTTGTATAGTAGTCATTGGCCTTGTGATAATACCAGTGATTCAACTTTATAGTATAGACTTATTGAATGACTAGCCTGCCAATAGTCAAACCAAATGACAGAGAGCATATAGTTTTGAATATTGGCCGACACGCCATTAAGTGTTTTATTACATGACATCCGAAAAAATGTTTCGTATTTGTTCATTTTTGACTTTGTCCAAACAAAATTTAGTGTTGAATTACAATCCGGTTAATAGCACACACTACGAACCTGGGATTTATATAAATCAGGTAATAATAGATGATATTATACAGTGTGCGAAGCTGTTCACATGTAGTGTGCCAACATTTGTTTGTTTGTTTGTTTGTTTTGGGTTTAACGCCGTTTTAATAGTATTCCAGTTATGTATTCTAACCAGTGTTCCTGGATTTTGAACAATTAGTTCAAAAGGACAAAAAAAGTATTGTTTGGATTTTCCTACAAAGTTCAGTATTTCTAATAAGCAACAAAGATGCTGCTTTTGACAGGTCTGAGCTTAAAAAGTCTAGGGAAATTCTTAAATCTGCAGTTCTTCCCATGGCATGATGAATTCTTCTTACAATTTCATATAACCGGTTTCCTTGCACTTAAATCCAAGTCATTAGTCATGAAAATTTTCTATTCAATATATTCTAAAGGTAACTGTTAGCGGTATTAACTACAGGGTACACTGTCATCACCATAGCGATGTACAATCTCGGCACGCTAATACACAAAATGACATGTCGAACAACGACAGAAGTATCGTTCCATGTTTAAATGAATGGAATGAAGTTTTGCATGAATTGGTTTCAAAATACAATGCGTGGAAGGCAAATTAATTGCACGGCATGGAGTTTTAGACTAGACGGCGTTGAAATGCTATGCACTGACTGACTTGTTAATGAATGAATTGTATATTTACTAATTTTAGCGGTAACCGCCGCCCATACAGAAGCCATTTTCGCGCATAGGCTTTATGAAAACGGTTTTTGGCAAATTAGATGAACTAAAATTTCTGTTCTTACGAATATTCGTATAGTGAACAGTATTCGAATATTCGTGTAATGAATGAATACTCGAATATTGGAATATTTGTTGCCATTCCTAGTTTTTATCTTTTTACATCAAAAATGGAACAAAAGCTTAAATTGTCATCACACAATAAAACATGTGTGATGCATTTAATTTAATTTCGCAACAGGAATTATCACGATCCATAGTCATTTCTACCAATATATGTGTGATGTATTTATTCAATTTCACAACAGGAACTATCACGATCTATAGTCATTTGCTCCACCATCTAGGCTAACGTATCGACATAACCAGATGGATCTAATTGCAGTTGTCAGTTTGTATATAAATATGGAACACAATCATACAATACAACATATGTGTGATGTTCCTGATTAATTTTCACAACAGGACAACAGTTTTTGAATGCTTTATACAGAAACTAAATAGTTCAAGTCAAGCTCAAGTCCACTTTTCAAGCAATTTTAGTAAAAGCAGTATAAGTTAGACCAAAATATGACAGCCAAGGCTGCAGAATTATTTATTCTTACTTAGGGCTGCAAAGCACAAGTACAAGAAGCTTTTATTGCCGATGTATCCTTCTTTCAGCCGATTCAGTATCTTATTGGGAGCTTTAAAACATTTTTGTCTCTATTCATTGCCTTTAGCAGGACTTGACCTATTCGTAGAAAGCGTTCAATTACTTTTTACGGCACCAGGTACAGACTCATGGTAAATTGTCGGGAGGAGATAAATAGCGTGATCACAGAATGCACACAGTCACGTGAAATATTTCCAAAGTAAAAAGAGAAACTCGCATACTTGGCAAAATATCCGCCCTATGGTGATTTATCAACAAAATCCGCTATATTTACTCGATAAATACAATTTTCTCACTTAAACCACAGAAAGACACCAATTTGTACTACCCCCTGATTATTAGACGACGTGCCGTGCACAAGAACCAGACCCAGACTCCGAGGTTAAGGTCACACTTCGTAGCATAGCTAATGTTAAAATTGCTCAGGACAAAGATCAGGGTCACTACGTAGGCTTAAAATGATTTAGCTTTGAGCTCCGTCTGTTTCGTAGTTTTTGACATAACTATTAGGATTTCTTCTGTTAACGTCGCTGACTTCAAATCACTTGCCCCTCATCGATGTGGGTTCGAGCCTCACTCGGGGCGTTGAATTCTTCAAGTGAGGAAGCCATCCAGCTGGCTTACGGAAGGTCGGTGGTTCTACCCAGGTGCCCGCTCGCGATAAAATAATGCACAGAGGGGCACCTGGGGTCTTTCTCCACCATTAAAGCTAGAAAGTCGCCATATGACCTAACATGTGTCGGTGCGACGTTAAATCCAACAAAAAAAAGTGTCCAGTTCTTGCTACCAGGCTACTTTGACAAAGACATATTCAGAAGGGGATGAGAGTGATGAGGAATATAACTTATCGAATGTCTTGGGATCTAATTAGCGACAGGCATCTAAGTTATTACTTGTATTATACGAGAGATATCAAACTTTAAAATCTAACTGTCGGAGAGACTTGACTGTATGATTGTTTGCACTTTTTGTGTTTAATTGTTTTTAGCATTGTATCATCATATAGATACTATAGCTCCTGTCTTGGACAGCGAAATCCAAAACAATACTTAGGTGGACGAATTCACATGCTGAATGATACTTCTACATGATTTCATGACTCTTGGTAAAATATTTTAAGACACATGCAGCACTTTTTCGATATTGTTCACTAAGTCAAGGACCATAAACATGGTTTGGCTCAGTAAGTTTTTTTTTGTTTAATGACTCTGAGTCAAGCTGTATACACTTAATGCATATTTTTGGCAAAATCAAGGACCATAAATCCGACCTGACCGACAGAAATATCAAACAAAACACCAAATGCATAGCTTCACATGCTGAATGATATGCTGATTATGCTTCATGACCCTAGATAAAACACGTTTAAAGATAAGTACAACACAAACATTTATGCATAATTACGACATAGTCTGTGTTTATATTTTTTTTTTACTTCTCCAAGTTGAAGTTAGGTCAGACAACGAATAATTATAAGGCAGCTTTGTTCCAGTTTACAAAACTGACTCGGAAAAGCAGAATTCACGTCATTTTTTTTCCAGGTTTTGTTATATAGCATGAAATTGCCTTCATGTAGATTAAATTTATCATTTTTATTTTGTAAAATGATATAGCCGGTACGCAAGTAATATTCTCGCCTGACAGAGCTCTTATTGGATGACAGAGTGAAATACTTCCAAATGGCCTAAGATGAAAGTAGCATTTTTCTCAGTAGATTAAGTAACACGAACAATTTGCAATCAAACGAAAGTGTTTAAGACTTGGAGAAGTCTTAGAGGGCAGTATAAACGCATATTTGGCTAAAATACGACATCGTTTGTTATGCCCCACCTTCGAAGGCGGGGTATATTGCAGATGTCGGTCGGTCTGTCGGTCGGTCGGTATGTAGGCCAATCCGTTTCCGGATGATAGCTCAAGAACGCTTTGGTCTAGGATCATGAACGTTTATAGGGATGTTGGTCATAACCAGCAGATGACCCGTATTGATTCTGAGATTAGTAGGTCAAATGTCAAGGTCACAGTGACCCAGCACAGTTGATCTGTTTCCAGATAACTAAAGAACGCTTGGGCCTAGGATCATGAAAGTTGACAGGGAGATTAGTCATCACAAGCGAATGATCCCTATTGATTTTGAGATTAGTAGGTAAAAGGTCAAGGTCAAAGTGACCCGGAACAGTTAAACGGTTTCTGGATGATAACTCAAAAAATGCTTGGGCCTAGGATCATGAAACTTGATAGGGAGATTGGTCATGACCAACAGATGACTCTTATTGATTTTGAGATAAGTAGGTCAAAGGTTATGGTCATGGTGACTCAGAACTATTAAACGGATTCTTGATGATAACTTAAGAACACTTTGGCCTAGGAACTTGAATGTTGATAGATCATGACCAGCAAATGACACCTACTGTTTTTAGGTCAGTAGGTCAAAGGTCCAGGCCCCAATTTCACGAAAAAAACTTAAGTAATTGCTTAGCTAAGTCTGTTATTTGAAATGCTTGTTTTTGCCCTTTATGCATCTTCAATGTTGACCTTTTAATCTATATCGGTCCCGTACATGACTATTTCATAGATCAAAATACAACAATTCTGAATTTTATAGAAAATAAAGTATAAAAATAAGAAATATAATTAAGCAAATACTTAAGTTCGTTATCTCGTGCTTAAACAGAAATATCGTATCTGCGTGACTGAAATAAGTACTGCAGACATATACTACTAACCATAGTATAATGAAGCTATAAATACATTGGTATAGAAAAATTTAGATAACAATAGCTTAAGCAATAGCATGATTTTAAAATAACAGACTTAACTAAGTAATTACTAAAGTTTTTTTCGTGAAATTGGGGCCAGGTCAAAGTTACCTGGAACAGTCAAACAGTTTCTGGACAATAACTTGAGAACGCTTGGGCCTAGGATCACGTAACTTGATAGTGAAGTTGATCATGATCAACAGATGACCCCTATCGAAGTTGAGATCAAAGGTCAAGATCACAATGACCCGGAACAACGGTTTCCGGGTAATAAATCAAGAACGCTTTGGTCTAGGATCATGAAAGTTGATAGGGAGGTTGGTAATATCCAGTAGATGACCCCTATTGATTTAAGGTCAATAGGCCAAAGGTCAAGGTCACATTGACTCGGAACAGTTAAACTGTTTCCGGACGATAACTTGAGATCGCTTGGTCATAGGATCACGAAAATTAATAGAGAGGTTGACCATGACCAGCAGATGATCCTTATTGATTTTGAGATCAGTAAGTCAAAGGTCAAGGTCACATTGACCCAAAACAGTAGAACTTTTGTGTAAAGTGACTAAATGATTTCTGTTCCTTGTGCAATAACTGAATGCATGAAGGGGGGAGGGGGCATTTCGTTTTCTACGAGCTCTTGTTTTTTATATTGAGTACCCATTTAACTGTAAATAATACAAAATTCATTTAATATACATTTTTCGTAAGTTGATGAACGTAAAAAATAATGATGATAATAATAACATTGTTACAAATTAGAAAAGCACCAGTGATCATAATAATAATATACATTGTATTTGGCTTGTTTTCTACACTTTAAGGTCTTTTGTTTGCTCAAAGACATCTTCGATAAGACTTTGATTACAATCCAAGTCATCAAGTACTGTTCAATGTTCTTTTTGTAATTACCAGCGGTTCACACTTACTGGAATCATGGCGATTTGCAAACAATTTTTATCAGTTTGTAACCAACTTATTAGCTGCATCAACGTCAGGGCGTGCATATATCACCATGACGACGAATAAACAATCTTTGGACATTCATATACAAGACGTGTCATACGTCTGACAACGGCGGAATATTATATGTATCAGAGGGCCAGTCACCCAAGAGTTGCCTGACATCTGGCAAAATTTCTACTCGAAAGACTGAAGTAGCGAACTCTTCTCTTAAGAAATGAATAGAAAAGACAGCGACGGATTAAGACCAATATTTTGAATAATCATAAATTGAGCCGCGCCATGAGAAAACCAACATAATGGCTTTGCGACCAGCATGGATCCAGACCAGCCTGCGCATCCGCGCAGTCTGGTCAGGATCCATTTTGTTCGCTAATGGTTTCTCTATTTGCAATAGGCTTTGAAGGCGATCAGCATGGATCCAGACCAGACTGTGCGGATGCGCAGGCTGGTCTGGATCCATACTGGTCGCAAAGCCACTTTGTTGGTTTTCTCATGGCGCGGCTTTATTATTCTGGAGCATGTTACAAGTAATGAGCTTGCAAGAAGTCAAAAAGAAAAGAGAAGCAACATATGTAGCAGGATTTTTTATAATACGGAAGGTGCGGACGTGATTGAGAAATGTAAGACAAAAGTGTTTCGAGAACCCTTTCACCTGTCTGAATGGTATTGGTCTACTGCATGGAGACAAATAGCATATAAACTTTTACTGATACATTTTTTTTTAGCAAAGAGCTTTCGGTTTAAGTGTAGGTACCAAACGTGACTTTCCAGCTATTACAACGAATGCAAACAGGAATAAACACCGTTAAGTGACGGTATCTGCTATTGAAAAATGTAATACCAAATAAATATTTTTGTAATATCTGGCATACAATAGCTTCAACATGTTAAACCGAATGCTGTTTAAACTTAGAACTAACTTTAAGAAATAAATTCAGTAAAAGCGTTTGGTAAATGTCTAACATCTGATGCAAAATCTTGGTGCCACTGAAACAATCCTTAATAGAATCTACTGATCTAAAGTATCTGCTCAAAGTGAAGAGTAGAGTACCAGCAAATACTGAAAAAAAAAGCAATTTGCAATAAAAACAAAGCATTCACAAAGCCTTCCATTGAATTCAATGTTTTGTTTGATTAACTCTCCGATCCTGTTTCAAGATATTCAGTTGAGAGTGTGAAAAGTTAAAAAATACTGTTCTTTACCTCAAGTCTGAGGACTGACAATGGAACAAAATTAATTGTAAATTTACCAGTTATAATCAATTTAAAAATCAGATTTCAGAACATGAAATTTTCTTAACTCTGAACCAAATAATTGCTTAAATGCCATCTAGATAAATAAATGTTCTGAATTATGATTCTCATTCGATCTTAAATGATAAATTCTGATTTCAAGATTGTAGCAATGAAAGAGATTTCTCTCAAACAACTTTGCAGAAACGAACATTATGTCTAAATAGTGATACAAATACAAAACGACAGTCGTTTAACGTTTGAATTGTTTACCCAATAAATAAAGGCAAAAAATCTAGTACAGACAACATTTTTATAGCTCATATGTGTAACTGCTTAGGTAAAATACTTTCCGGGATTTATAATGAAAGGAATTTCCTATCAAAACAACACCACAAGGTTGTTAACAAACATCAGAGGAAAAGATAGACAGGATTTGCAGAAGACCAAACACATAATACCATTAAATAAAGGCAAGCAGGAATCGCTACATAATCATTTTAACCTCTACGCGAATATTAATCAAGTCTGCACAATCCAGCTGTTTCGGCTTAATCAGTAGACGACTTCTGAGATCCCATGGCAACCGTGTCACAAAATGCTGCATGAAAACTACCACGTGACTCTTGCCAATCCCGTTAGCAGCTTTAAAGCTAGTGTGTAGCATCTTACCTTTTCAAATAACGGGTTGTATTGCTTTCAAAGAGGTTCAAATGGCATAACAGAAATGCAAAATGGTATGTTTTACAGTTTTATAGAAAATACTAGTTACTTGCATAATCAGATTAAACATGCATCATAACAAAATATTTTCATTTTGATAATTGTTCCAATTTTTAAATTGACACGTATAGACAATGATTATTTTAAGCAAGATTATAACATTGTCAAAAAGAAAGTTTAAGATTATTGCATTTTAAGAGGATTAAATTTCATCATATGAATAGGCAATTTGTACAAAAATTTGACTTGTATACAAGCTGAACCGATTATATCTGGATATTGGAAATATTATTCCGTTTCTATTGCTACATTTTATTGGCCATAAAATGTAAAACTTTAAACTTTTTATGTGGTACAATAATAGAGACTTTTGATAATTTTGTAATTTTGAGCGAAACAATTCTTTGTTTTTTAGATTTTAACCAGCAAACATATTAACTGTACACTTCTTTATAAGTACATTCTGCTACTGCTGCTACTACTGCTGCTGCTACTGCATCTACTTCTGCTTCTGCTGCTCCTACTGCTGTCACTGCTACTGTTGTTACTGCCTATTTCACGTTTTTTGCTACTGTTGCTTCTGCTACAGCCAACTTCATATCAATTTTAAATGCAAAAAAGGACAGGTGTATTCAAATCACTCCGTCTGCATAAAATGTCGCGGCTATAAAACACGCTAGTACTCGCCGCGACATTTTATGAGACCGTTGTTGAGGAACAAAAAGTCGCGGCTTTTAAATTTTACCCTCGACTGTTTGTATAATTTCTACAACAAATGCAAAAAATGTCGCGATTTTTTTTCTGTTCCTCGACTTGTTATAGACAAACGAGGGATAACATGTAGAGTCAAACCATGGACGCTACCGGCCACCGGAGTCGAAATGTTCCTTGCTGTTTCCAACAACTGTTATATAGTGCGGTTTATATGTTCCCCGCGACATTTTGTACGATCTCGACAGCAAATCTCGCGGATTTGTAATTTGTTGGCGACATTTTATGCTCAAACGATAAAATTTCTCACGGGTTTTAAATGGCCGCAGCCGGCCACCATAAATAAGAGATTATGACATGTTTTATCAACTCCATTTATGTATATAATATTTTTATAATGCTAGAGAAGTAGCATGTTAAACATCAAGTGTATATTTCAAAGGCAAGAGTCATTTGAAAAATACAAACTGGTTATCAAAATGGCCGCCAAAACGGAAAATCCAGATATATTACATTAAACACACCAAATGTGCAGAGTTGAAGTGTTACAATTTTCTTTTGCAATCTTCAGGTACAAAAGTATTTGTAAAAAGCGATCTTAAAGAATGACCGGCAGAGTTTTGATGACATTTTACGTTTCAATCAGCAGTAGACAGAAATGAAAGAATAAGGCACATTGGACACGGACACACAAAGACGCGATGACATGTTTAAATGAAACCGATTGAATTATCTACGATGAGAACGGGATAAAATACATGTGAAAGTCATTTTCATGTTTTATAGCATTTTTTTAAAAAACAACAGCAGAAAGTTCAGTTATACCAAATGCTATTAAAGGACATGTAAAAGTTTTTTCTCCATTAGAAAATGGAAGAAAACCTACATTACATAAGGAGAAACAGGATTAAAAAATATAGGTCGAATCTGCAGGAAAATACGACTAAGCAAGAGATGTAGCAAATATAAAGCTAGAGTTCGTTGCAAGTAAACAGTTTAAAATTCAATGTTAATACTCCACTCTGTCGGAAGTAGAAAATGGCGGATAATTTTACAATACTACAAAATAACACTGAGACAGATGTAAACGTAACATTCACCCTAATAAGTTTTGTTCCCCAGTGGTGTCGAACTGTTCTCATAATATTTATGTGCATTGTCTTTATTGTTGGAATACCAGGAAACGCATTGATCATACATTTCCAGGTCAAAATGAACAAAAAAACGTCAACGGATTGGTTCATAACTTTTCTTGCAGTATCAGATATTTTCTCTTTGAGTTTTAGTGTACCAGTCTATACAATTATCATGATGGGATTGTGGCCGACCATTGGATCATCTTTTGGATGTGGGCTGCATCATTTAGTTATACATTCAACCATAATTGCACCAACTATTATAACAGCATGTATTGCAGTTGACAGATTGTGAAGTCAAAGTCAGTTCATCAGTTGATAACACCTAATAGAGCGTTATACACTAGTATTACAGCACTTATGGTTTCATTGGTAATGGGGACTATTGCAGCTTTTACAAGACGCAACAATATTTTGGGCCAGTGTGCTCGTGACAGCTCAAAAACATATTTTCAACTTATTTTATATGCAGTATCGGGTTTAGTTGTATTAGTGTCAAGCTGTACTATTGTTATTTCATATATACTTGTTGTTGTACACTTGAGGTCTAGAAATCAAAGGATAAATCCAGTAGATACTCAAAACAACCGGGAAATAGTAACATCTTCAGTACAAATAGGTCGGTATGACAAAGCTTTGAGAACAACAAAATTGATGTTTCTAGTCACTGCTGTGTTCATTGTGATGACACTGATTCCATCAATTGCTGCGATAGTTTTAGCGTTGACAGAGTATAAGAACACAATGCATGGAGGAATAGCCGTATTTTTCATGACACGACTGTACCTGATTAACAATTGCACCAACCCACTATTCCTATTCTGGCTAAACACCACCTTCAGGAATAAAGTGCTTGCCCTATTTAATTTAAAATGTTTGTGTTGGTGAAATTGCAGAATGCAGAAGAATTTTTAAGGAGACAAAAGATGAAAACAAGAAAACATTTTTGTCGTTCCATTTGTAATCTTTGTCAAAATCTGCATCAGTTGATAACGCGAAACAGAGTGTTATACACTAGCGTTTCGGCACTTGGGTTTTCCTTGTTTATTGGGACTATTGCAGCTTCTACATGACGCAACAATGTTTTAGGCCAGTGTGCTTGCGATAACTCACTAAAATATCGTCTTCTTATTTTGAACAAAATTACTGCCTAAGTTTTATTCGTGGTTTGCCGTACTATTGTTATGTCATATACAAATAGATGGGTATGAAAAGGCTTTTAGAACAGCAGACTTTATTATTCTAGTCACTGTTTTATCCATTGTGATGAGAATTATTCCATCCATTGGTGAGATAGTTATAGCAACGACAGTGTATAGGTACACAATGACTTAAGGAGTAATCTTATTTTCAAAAGGAAATGCTTTTGCTGTTGAAAGCGCTGATTTTCAAGTATCGTCCACTGAAGCCCTCCCCTCCAACACTATTTTGTTAACCATAATGTATGAAAAACGAACCATTCAATGTGAAAAGGCACTAGATTTCACAGAATTGTTTAAACGTTGGAATCCTTTGTTATGTTTAGTTTTCATTTTCATTTGAAATACACAAATATATAATTATACTGTTCTTTTCATGTAACCTTACGCATGCTTTCTGTATTACACTTCTTTGTGACTTGTATGCCAATAAGGCCGGCTGTGTTTTATTTTTAGATATTACATGTTATATACTCACACAAATGTTTATATAATTACTTTTTTCGGCGGTTTTGGTATTAGGACAGGATTGTTCTTTAAGAATTACGAAACAGACAGAAACTGTCGGATTCCATGAATTCTTTTAGACCTAGCGTTCTTTGTGGACAACTGCAAAAGCATTGATAACCTGAGAAGATGCTATTGTAATATATTCACCAAAAAGAGAATCTTTCTTAATGGCAGTTTTTCCTTATAGTGCTATTGTCCATAACAGAAAACAAGTGTTAGGTGTAATAAAGGTAGCAGATATTTAATTGTAACTAAGTTTTTTTTTTACATTTAATCTTAAGGATTCTTTTCAATCAATATTTTAAGAATTCATGAAAGGAAAATATAGTTCAGAGTTTCAGTTAATTATTAAGAGCATTATTCTTCTGAATAGAACTAAACATTAATATTGTAAATATTTTCAACCACTTTATTCATGCTATCATTTTGGGCATGCATGAAAGTATGAAAGAAAGTGGCCTAGATTTTTTTCTATGTACGTTGTACCAAACTGCCTAAAATTGTAACACAAATCTCAGACGCAGAGTAGACAAGATTAGAGATTCTCCAATTTGAATAAATATAAATTTTTCAACATTTTATATCAATCTAACAGAGATTGCCATTCATTTTTAGTTGTATAAAATTGTCTTACTATTATATTGCATACATTGCATGCTTTTTCCTGACATAAGGTAGATAAATGAAGGTTTTAGTATGGTCAGACTTTCTATATAGAAATAAAAAGTGCCTGTTCTTATTTTATTTAATAGCAAAACTACTAAAATTAAGAATCCTCAGATGCGGAAAAGAAAGGTATCCATGTTCAACATTTGATTCATCGCGCGCTATTTCTAAAATGAATTTCATCTTTAATTCTGATTGACCCGCGCGACAATTCATAATTCAATCATTTCGTTTTTTCCCCTTCTATTTTCTATAAAATTGTGTAAAACTCATGCATGCGTTTGTTTAAAGCAAATTCTTGTATAAAACCATTGTAATGAAAGCTAAGATGCAAGCAGTGACTTACTCTCAATGAATATTTTTTTGAATGATATATATTTCACTTTTGTAAAATAAAAATAAAATGATGAACCCACAGACTGCTTATTTCCACTTGTTTCCACTAATTTTGAAAAAAAGAATAAACTTCAGCGCAAAGTTCACTGTCGTGAGCGAGATCCGGCGCAGTCTTTTTGATAGTCGACACAGACCACCCAAGATGGCGGACCGTAGGAGAAGGTGGTTTATTTTAAACGAGATAATGTGCCAAATATAGCTTACAAGAACGAATGATTAAGACTTACATACTGTGAATAGATCAAAGTTGCACCAGTACCGTGACATGTTATCTAAATGCCAAAAAGCTACAAAAATAAAGCCAAATTACCCGCGATTTAATTTTGAAGCGACGATCAGATTGTTTTTCCTTTCCTATCGGCCCACTTCATAGCTAATGAGCCATTTACTAGTGAAACGAGATGGCTGTTTATTCAATCTCTGATATCGCGAAAACCGAATTTTATCCTGCTGGTTATTAAGGGGAAAATGCCATAAGAGTGAAATTTAGAAAGCAACTTTTTCACTGACAAATCTTCGATTTCAAGCTTGCAAAGTAAGTCAGAAATATAATAAAATGTCACCGGCTCAGTTGCCCAAAATGTCAACGGCTCAGTTGCCAAACGTGTCACTGGCTCAGTTTTTAATGACAAATATATATGGTAATTAAAAGGTTGTATGGACATTCTATACATGCGTATTGTGACATAATGTTATGACATCCGAAAACAGAACTCAATTTATAATGCTTTAGAGTCTACCATCTTTGACAACAGCGGTAAGGAAGAAAAATTATATGATATATATGCCTGTGTACGACTATAAAATACTGACAGGTCTACACGGGTTACCCAGTATGAAGGATACCGGACAGTGAAATCCTGACTTTGGTGAATTTCTTATATTTACTGTCAAATTGTTGGAATAATTGGACCGTTATCATAAAGCTACAGACATACAGTCGATATATACCTTCCGCGTTAATATAAATCATTTTATAAAAATGTAGACATCGTCAAATGTAGATATATTTTGTGAAATTCCATACAAACAATTCTAGAATTTACTTTATATCATTCACAATTTGACAATATGGCCTTAACCATATGTCTACATGTAATGGAAGGTTTACATCTATTATGAAATTAACGAAATTTTGATGTTGCCTACTTTTTTTGGCAATCAATTTTCATATTTTAGATTAAAGTAGTACAATAACATATTTTGTACACATTTAAATGCCATTATATCATTTTAATCATATTACGTTCTCGACCTATTTTTCACAATTTTCAAAAAAGAAAACAAAAATATTTAGACATCACTAAAGAGCAAGTTTGATTTATCTTGTGATGGTTCTAAGACAACATTTTCACATTCGCCAGAAAAAACGTTCATTCATCCTACTGTCCTCCCATGAATTTCAACCACTTCCGTGCATTGAATTATCTGTATCCGACAAACCATAATTTCTTAAACCGGCTCACTGTTTTTCATTGACAATGTGTTTGTACAATCCAAAAACTTGCAAACAACCATGAAGAGTTTTTGTGTGTTGGTTTTGTTGGGTTTAACGTCGCGCGAACACAATTACAGGTCATGTGGCAACTTTCGAGCTTTGATGGTGGAGAAAGATCCCAGGTGCCCATCCGTGTACTAGCCGTGAAGAGAAGAAAGGCTAATGAAAAAGTGCCTTCATTTACCATGCAATTCAGTTTCAACATGTCTAAAGAAACCAGCATGTTTCAATACATTTAATACTGATGGCACTATATTGATGATTTTGCTTATAAACGGGTCATCTCTTTCGATCGGTTCCCCATGCAATGTGTTCAAATGAATCATCATATTTTGCATTGGGTGTAGAACTTTGGGTGAAGGACTATTTGTACATTCCTCTAAAGAATCTTGTATTTTCTGTAAAAATGGTGTATTTCAGATAGCTCCTCTGTATCAGAGAATATTCCCCAAGATTCTTCAGTTAATATAACGTTGCGCCAGGCAATTAAAAATTCTGATGGTGCTATACGAAAATCTTTTGTTTGATACCCTAATTTTCCAGTCATCTGGTCATTGGAAGAGCGTTTTATCTTCAGGACATTGCGCCGATGTTTTTCAAATGTGTGGTGTAGAAAAATCTTTCTGAAAGCAGCATCTATATACACAGAAGTAACATAAAATTCCATTCCTATTGAAGTTTTTCCCTCTCCGCCCCCCCCCCCCCCCCCCCCCCCTTCCCCACAGAATAACCTGAAATGAGACAAGGTTGGAATTGATTGTAAGATTTTAGCTACACATATGTTTTTCATATATAACATAATAGATTTTAGGTTATTGTCAACAGTATATAAATCTAGCCGGTGACACATTTGGCAATTGAGCCGCTGACATTTTTGGCAACTGAGCTGAATAAGCAGCCATCCCGTTTCACCGATAAATGGCTCATAAGCTATGAATTGGACCGAGAGGAAAGGCACAAACAATCTTAGCGTCGCTTCAAAATTAAATCGCCGGTAATTTGGCTTTGTTTTGTAGCTTTTTTGCATTTAAATAACATGTCACGGGAAAATTACGAGTACCGGAGCAGTTTTGATCTATTCAAAGTACAGTAAAATTCCTACTTACTACCACGCCGAAAGTACGACCGCACCGCTAATACGACCGATTTTGCAAAGAACGGAATATTTCCTTCTTAAAACCAATGGTCGTTTGTCCGAAAATGCGACCAAACCGCTAATCCACTAATGCGACCACCAATTTCAGAACTGTTTGATTTTTTCACACTTAATTAATCACCGCAATTACGACCACTCAAATTTTTCTGTATGTTACCGCGAATCGCCGCGGGAATTAACACGTAAGACATCGTGTTAACACGTTAAGCGTGTACATTGTGTATTTATTCGTTAATTGCTAACAAGTCTTTTAAACGTTATCAAAACAACGTATCAAACTGTTTGATTGTCTGAAATTGTTATTAAAAGATGTCTGGTGTCTTACATCGCTATTTTAACATAAGAAATTGTTGAAATAATTAATTTGTTTGTAATTAGACGAATGCCCGCTGATCGAATTGACTGGATTAAAACGGATTTAATTAGATCTAAACGGTGTTTGTTTGTTATTATTAATGTAAATACGTTTGGAATTTCAGCGGAGAATGAAGTTTGAAAAGGTTTGATATTGTTGTAATTGTCTTTAATTGAACAAAATTCAAATCATAATCAGTTAAGTGCGTCCTTAATTAATACACAGTTTGATCCGTAATTCTTTGATTAACACAGTGATCAAGTATTTAAGGCTAATGAAATGCTTATCTTTATCAGTCTTTATCAGTCTTCTTTCGTATCTGATACTAACATAGCCATGGAAAAACGAAAAAGGAAAGAATTAAGTTTGAAAGAAAAAGTTGAACTAATTAACCATAGTAATGGTCGAAGTCAACGTCAGTTGGCCGAACAGTTCGGCATTGGTAAAACACAGGTAATTTAACTTCAACATTGTTTTACAGAAAAATGAAATGACAAAACTATTGTTGCTTTTTGAATTGTTGCCTTGTAATGGTCGATTTTTTTCATGATCTGTGAACAATTTATTTATCGCATTCTTTTGTCTATTTTCAGGTGCAGACGATACTTAAGAGAAAAGCTGAAATCATGGAGGGTTATGAAAACAACGCCGGCGGGGACAGAAAACGTCTATGTACCCGATCACCTGTAGATCAAGTCAACTCGCTGATGTGGGATTGGTTCCAAAAGGCGCGATCAAATGGACTTCCGGTTTCTGGCCCGATGTTACGAGAGAAAGCTCTACAGTTCGCCCGTGAATTGAATGTACCAGAGGCCGATTTTAAAGCGTCCACCGGTTGGCTCAACAGGTTTCGTCAACGTCACAACATAAGTTTCATGTCGGTTTGTGGGGAAAGTGCGAGCGTATCTAAAGAGACTGTTGACAGTTGGTGCGAACGTATTCCAGAGTTAGTGAGGGGATATAAACCGCGCGACATCTACAATATGGACGAGACGGGATTGTTCTTCAGAGCCTTACCAGATAAATCATTAAGTGTTAGTGGTGAGGAATGTAAGGGGGAAAGCGCTCGAAAGAAAGATTAACGGTATCGTTATGTGTTGACATGGAAGGTCAGTTCGAAAAACCACTCGTCATAGGAAAGGCAGCAGTGCCTCGGTGTTTTCGGAACATTAATGTTAAGAGCCTCCCAGTGACTTGGCGTTTAAAACAAGAAGGCGTGGATGACTAGTGCTTTGTTCACCGAGTGGGTCAAGGACTTGAATTCTAAAATGAAAAGAGCAGATCGTAATGTGCTTCTCCTACTGGATAATGCTCCGTCTCACCCAGTTGACTTGAACTTATCAAATGTTAAATTGTTGTTTCTACCAGCTAACACCACCGCGAAGTTACAGCCTCTGGACCAAGGGATTATTCAGAACATGAAACAGTTCTACAGAAAACGTTTGTTGAGATCAGTGATCGCGAAAATCGATAACGAGAGTGTTGTAAGTGCTGAATCCGTGTCTAAGAGTTTGAACGTGATGGACGCTGTGCAGTGGGTAAATTCTTCTATAAAGGACGTTAAGGCCGACACAGTGACGAAGTGCTTTAGGAAGGCGGGGTTCAAAGAATCCTTGTTCGCGAGTGACAGTGTTGTGGTTGATGATGATGATGATGATGATGAGGATGATAATGTGCCGATACAAGAACTCGTGGAACTGATGCGTGTAGCTAACAAAAAGATCTCTTTAGGTGATACAATGGCATTGAAGGAATATCTTGATGTGGACAGTGACATCCCCAATGGTTAGGATTTAAGTGAGAATTGGGAAAGTGACTTGTTACAAACTCACAAGAATACTGAGTCTGAGCCTGTCGATAGTGATAATGATGATGAATGTAGTGGACTAGCGACCACGCCAGAACCAAGATGTGACCTAAAAACTCACCAGGATGCTTTAAACTGTATTGACCAGTTGAAAGTTTATTGTATGAATAAAGACTTGGGTTCAGTTTTCGCCATGTTCAGTCGTGCTGGAGAGGAACTTGAAAAGTTGTCAGTTGATGCTTTGTGTTCAACAAAGCAGTCAACTATTGACTCTTTCTTTAAACCAAAATGAGTGAAAGGTTAAAATTAAAGTGAAATTAAAGTGACTGATACAAATGTGATCTTGACATGGAAAATGTGTGAAAAACTTGTGTATGTTTTGTATGATTAATATATAAAATGTTGGATATTAATTTTATAACTGCATTACATTAATGCTTATTACATGTGCATGTATACAAATGATAATTGTGATATTAAAATGATGACTTTCATAGAAAAAATCATGTATTATTACTGGTTATAAAATAAAAGTATATATAGAAATTAAAGAAAATAAAGCTACATATAAATTGAACACTGTGTTTGCCATTATTGCGTCTTGATTGTATTCCAATATGTTATTATCTGCCAAGACCTTCCCCGTATAGCCTTGTCCACTAATCAGACCAGACCGCTAATAAGACCAGTTTTACAAAGAACCATGGGTGGTCTTAATAGCGGAATTCCACTGTATGTATCTATTAATCAACCGTAAATATGTAAGCTATAAGTGGCACATTATCTCGTTTAAAATAAAACACCTACCCCTGCATGTTTTTTTTTACGGTCCGCCGACTACCAAAAAGGTTTCACCGGATCTCACTCACAACCGTGTTGTTGTAGCGTTAGTTATGCGAATTAACTGTTGATGATAGGAGAAAAAATGAATGAGAGTCTGAGGCAAACTGTGAAAGTTGTGAGTGAAAACGAAAGAAAGAAAAAAGAACGTTTGAAATAGCATGCTCTTCATGAAATTGCACAGCAGGATTATCTAGACCTGAGTGCGACCTTCATTTTTTCACTTTTCTGACGGTTTTGTTCGTGAAAAGCATGCAAAATACTCACCAATATAGTTCAGGTAAATTCTATTTATTGACTGAATAATAGCATGCCTATTTAAGAATGATTTTCATGAAGTTTTTGTGGGTGAAAAAAGTAGGTCACTAAATCGTGGTGGGTCTTTAATGAGGCACCACAAAATAACTGTATTCTTTTGTACTGCCATGATGCTATTTATACCTGCTTTGCATGAAGAAAATGAGAAATAACAAGTATCTAGTTACAAAATTCTACAGTGACATATGTAAGGCCCAGACAATGTCTTTAATGTCTTAGCATTTCATTGAATTTATGTAGCAATATGTACATAAAACAGTGTATTCGATTAAATTTCAATCAAGTTTTGTTTCTACACTGTAAGATAGTTATTCATCTATAGATTTTAGATAATGCTGAAAAGAGATTAACTGAATAAGCTTGCAGATGAAGTTGTTAAAACGCATTTATTCATAAAAGGCCTAAATTGTCCACATGAAAACTTGTAGTTATGCTGTATAAAACCTGTAATATAAGAATGATTGTTATGTAGCTTTTGTGGGTGAAGAAAGTAGGGCACTAGATTCTGGTGGGTCTTAAAAGAGGCACCACAAAATAACTGTGGGTAAGTTGGTTTAAGCATATTTTATTTATAATTCTAACACGATCCGCAGCAGTTGCTATATAAACATATAGCGAAATCGCCTATACATGAATCTACGATAAAATATAGCTCTTCCATTCCACCCTACGATTGTAACACGACTGTGAGATTCTACTCTGCTTCTGTTATATACCGACTAAATAGACTTTTTCAGTGCTATGTAGTAGTAATAAAAAGTACATCAAATTTTCTGAAACAAACAGTTTCTAACTGATTAATTTATTTGTTTATATTTTTACCGTAAGAAAATGTTTCAGCCCGGTAAGTTTCAGCTTCAACACAAGTCCATCTATGTCTGGTCGTGCGTGTAGTTTATAATTTCTGCATTGTAGGCACCACAGCTGTCAACTAGATTCTACTTTGACAGTAAATAAATTATAATTCATGTTCCAGTCTTCAAGACTCAAGTGTTTACGTGTTTATATGCCGCCGCAATGATCTGGCGTGTATGTTTCAGTGCCATCATGTAGGTGTGGTGCACTATTTTTAGAAACTGCATATATAAACTTTGAATGAAGTATTTCCATATCCGACCTTAGATGTTATTGAAAATAACATTTTTACAGCAGTAACTACTTAATACATGTACTTTGATTAAAATTTGCTGAATATCGGAAAATTCCGTTTTATGCAACGCTTTCCATTCGTGGGGAGGTTTTTATAATAGCATATGGCCAGGATTTTTTGTTTGTTTGTTTGCACTCCACGTAGAAACTTGACGGCCTTTACACTTCCTTACTGTTTTAAAAGTGTTTTTCAGTTGCATGTACAGTTTTTTTTATTTATCCATTGTACGAACCCATGACTTTTCGAATGCTCTACATGGAAATAGTGAATATCAATGTATGAGAAAATATAAAAAATATGTTCAAAATTAAGGAAAATTATTTTCATCTTCACAGACAAAGACGTATACATGTACAGAATGATGGAAAGAAGTCACAGAACAATATTGAAAGTATGAAATAATTCTTTTACTCTTCATAGTTTTCCACAGAGGAATCAATTTTCCGTCACATTAATCTCAGTTGGATTATTATTTCTTTGAATATTAATGTAACTGTCTACCTTTGTGTATGTGTGTGTGTGTGTGTGTTCGGATTTAACGTCTTTTTCAACAATTTTTCAGTCATATAAACGACGGTGTCTACTTGTAGCAGTGGGCACAATGCCCAACTTTATAGTGCTGCCTCACTGGAATATCACGCCGTAGACACGTGGCATGTTACCCCACCCAGTCACATTATACTGACACCGGGCTGACCAGTTCTAGCACTATCCCCTTAATGCTGAGCGCCAAGCGAGGAAGCTGCTAGTACCATTTTTTTACGTCTTTTGGTATGACGCGGCCGGGGATCGAACCCACGACCTCCTACCACTAGGCTACCGAGGCGGTACCTTTGTGTATGTAAAACACCTTCCAAAGCAGTGTGATCCCTTGTTGACATGCTGTTTTGTGTGACTGTAAGTAATGATATGTTTTATTATATATACCTATATAAATTCTGCCAAGGAAACAGTATATATTTCACAAGTAAATACAAACAGGCAGAAAAATATCCATATTGAACCTTTTGTATTGAATGTTGCCTGGCTAATTTTGTTTAATATGCATAACCTGACACAGTTCTACAAATAGCACACACAAAAGCTACACTTAGTTATAAATAACATCGATGAAAATTTAACATTTTTTTCAATAACAAAAATAAGAAGCAAAAAGGTGAAGGTATGTATGCTGGCATAAACCTGCCACCACTTAATTATCAGGTTTCATGAAAACTTTCACGAAAATAATTTAGGTTTTCACGAAAAGTAAAAACAATTCACGAAAACAGAGAAACATTTCATGAATGCAAGATAACGTGAAAGTTTTCATGAAACCTGATAATTAAGTGGTGGCAGTTTTATGCTACCATAGACAACAGTAAATTATCACAAAGGCTACTTAAATATCTTAACACGAAATTATGCTAGTTAGTGCTTTGAACTGACATCACTTAAAGAAAATGTTCATGAAAAGTCTCGCAAAAGCAGATACTTTTTCATGAAAGCAGATAATTTTTCATGAAACCAGATAATTTTTTTACGAAACCACAAAACATTTCAAGAAAAAGTTTTCATGAAAAGTTTCGCGAAACCAGATAATTTTTCACGAAACCAGATAATTTTTCACGAAACTAGATATTTTTTCACGAAACCAGATATCTAAAAATATACAATCTCTCATTCGGCCAACATTACTGTTTATCGTTTTGGACACAACTGTTCCTGAACCACGTTACTCCAAGATAGAAGAATCGTTCCGAATATGTTCCGTTTCTACTCATAGATAACTACTTTCATGAAAAGTTAATTGGTATCATGAAAACTTTAACTGTTATGCTGTGGCAGTTTGAAGCAGTAACGTTTATCTTTTTTCGTGATTTTTTTTTACTTTTCGTGAAAACCTAAATCATTTTCGTGAAAGTTTTCACGAAACCTGATAATTAAGTGGTGGCAGTTTTATGCCACCATAGGGATTTGTACTTGGCTCTCGTGCATTCTGCCAGGTTGGATTACACCCGGTGATTGCTCGCCTAGTGTGATATGTCCTAGCAAAATCTATTCGAGCCGTATACAACATCCCAGATCAAGCTAAAGTTATAAAGCCCTGTTATATTTATCAACTGAAATGTATAATTCTTATATTCTAGCACGCTGTTGGCGTGAAGCACATGCTAGTTTTTAACTAGGTTGGGTTTAGCATCACATTGACACAGTTATAGGTCTTACGGCGTCATTCTAGCTGGTTTAGATGGGATATCGATGGTTATATCCAAGTGACTGCCACTGCCTGCAATGGCTGTGACCTAGATAGGACCATCGATATCCTAAGTCAGCTGGATGACTTCTTCACGAGAAATAATTTTAAAACCCAAACGAGGCTTCGGGATAACCAACAGAAGTGAATGTAACTGGTAACTGATTCAAAATCAGCGGCATAAATCATGAAACACTTCAATAATAGTAACAGTAGCTTTCTCTTATTCCTCTTATTTTACGGATAGACGGGCCTATATAATATCTATAGCAAGATCCTCTTGTAGTATTGAACGAAATATAGCAAAACTTATAAGACCCGCTTGTGATCGGGTCTATTCATGAAAGGAAGTGAAGAAGTGCATCACCCCTTCAGCCCCTACCATTAGTGGAACTCTTTTACAAAATAATATTAAATGAACACTCTGATTACATATGGCCAGAAATAAACAAAAAAATGTGTCTTAGTACGAGTAGATGTTTCACGATGCCCACATGGCATTTGAATACTGTTGTTGTAATAATAAATAAATCTAACAAAACAACATTTGGAAGCATAGAGTGCAACCGAGTAAAGTAAAGGCAGACTTGACTTAATTCTAATCCAGCTGCGGTTCTTAGGTCTACTCTTTCTTTTTAAATATAACTAAATATAACTGAATAAGAGACAACAAAAAAAACAATTCAGAGAAGTGTTTCTAAAAGTAGAATTTGAAATTTTCAGCCAGACGACCCAAAGTTTCCTCAACGGAATATCATGCAGAATTTAACGATCGTAAATTTCAAGGTATTTAATGTTTTGTAATTAGTAAAGAATATTAACACTTTTATTAATTCGATAAATGTCATTCATAAAACATTCCTTAAAGTGAGATTTAGACGTGCGCAGTTTTTGAAAGCTTCGAATAAGTTCTGATACATGTATATAGGTGATAAAATTTTAACCTAAATTGACCAAGAAAAATCCATAAGATTTTCCCCTTAAAACATCCGAGGTCAGGTAATTAAAACAATAAATAGAACATCAAATTTTCAAGGCCAGTAGCAGACTATGAAAACCCTTTACAATACGAGAGGCCGGATGATTCTTTTGCTGAAATAAATCAATACGGACAACTTCCACCTGCCAATGAACAGATGACCAGAGAGCATAGTACTAAAATGAAAAATACACAAATCTAGATTATTGTTAAAGTGACATTCAGTTCAAAGTTTAGCAATCTCTGTTTTCCGGTTATTTGACTTGTGTATCATTGTACATTATGGTGTTTCTGTTATCAATAACATTCATAAACACACATAAAAATTACCACACTATTTCAATGTATTGGGAAAACAATACATGATTAAAACAAACATGAAATGTGGGGTGCATGAACCACCACCCCCTCAAGAAAAAAAAAGAAAAATATATAGCATATACTGCTTTAAGGAACTGTATATGCTTCTTTCAATTTGTATAATCAGACAGATAGGCTTTGTGTCCTTTATAAAACGGTGGTAAAAACTCTGAATTGTGACAGATATGCAATTTGGATTTAATCATAAACTTTAAAAAAACAATCTTTAAATCTCAAAAGAACATAACTGTTTTTGCAATGATCTTTTTCAATTGATTATTCAAAGAAAGTGACAGGTTTGATTTTCCATTGCTCGTTGTTTTACTCTGATAATTATGTAATATCTGACAGGTAGCTATTCCGTTATATATCATGTTCGTTACATTCAAAACCTTTGCGTGAAAATTATAAGTAAATATGTTAACTTTGAAAGATTAAGTTAAATCATTTGACGTCTTCTTAAGAATATATTTTGAAAATAAGTACCATCTTGATTAAAACAGAAGAAATAGCTAACATTGTTCAATGGAAATCATTTTAACAAAGTCAAATGACCTCTGTTACAGCAATGATTATTAAGACAGCTATATCTTATCCATATGTATGTCTGTAAACTTATGGTGGTATCTTTATTAGATCTCTCTAAATACTGATGAATATTTGAACTGTTGTATCTCATCAATATTTGTACATATTACCTATTCCAAGTAGTCATTTTGGGAGTGGTAACTCTTTTGTAAAATGATTTGATTATACAAATCAGTATTAGATATTTCTATTATATCTTCGACTATTTTTCATGAACAGACTAAATCAAACCGAGTCTGCAATTTTCACTGTTTGCCTTGTTCTCGATGCTTCCGATGGATCTTCCTTTCAGATTTTATTTACTTCACAACAGCGGGTGTGAAGTGCTGTGTGGCGGCCGTAAAATGTCATCCCGACTTCATCTCAGTGTTGTTATATTTTCTGGTCCTTCGGAATCATTGTTTGCAACTCATTTAAATTTGAAGATTGAATACTGTACTATACGGAAGCCGGTGCTAGGCAGTGTTGCATTTTCCATTACCGCTCAAATATAGACTCAATCAAACCGAATCAGCATTTTTCACTGTTTTCCTTGATGTCGGCTCTTCCTACCGAGGGTCTACTTGTCAGATTTTATTTTGAAGAGCTATTCCTCTTCCATACATACATGTTTGACCGTTTAACGCAGTCATTTGAAAAATTGGGAAATGATGGCCATTTTGGTTTGAAATAACATATTTTGCTGATCGTTAAACTAACTTAAATCCAGGTGATTTAATTACCACGTACATAGATGACTACCTGATATAATACTCTATCAACAGTAGTGACTTAAAGCCTTCATAATATGAACATTAATTTCATTTGTATAATGATTTCGTAATAATTTCAATTTGCCATCATCTTGAAAAAAAGACTTTTACACTTAGAACTGCTTTCATTTCGTAGTTTCCAATGGGGAAATTTCTTAAAGCCTTTGCACGAATTTCATCATTTTTACTCCACTTACAAAGAATAGGTGTGTCAGTATGCAAATTGTCCAGAAATAATGAAACACGACCATACGAAAAAAAGCAACTGACAAAAGGCGGCACATTGTTTTGATTTTTAGTTAGTTATTCATTTGTTTTGTTTTCTTTATTGCAAACGTGTTGGTAATGTTTTTATAAAGGTTTAGACGTTCATTAGATTTTCGGCATACGTATATATACTAATGTGGTAGGTGGGGTATATCAACCCCGAACGTTTTACTTGTTTGTATATTATACATAAAGTAGCATTTTGAGACACCAAAAGTAAATAGTTAATTACTTCAGCCAAATATAAGCCTTGACTGCATTCATTAGACACCAACGTTTTTAAAATCGTCCTGTAATTTTACTGACATTTTGCTCAGACCGACACACATTCTTAAAAGTTTCCAGAATTTATTATATTTTTTGTTGGGTTTAATGTCGCACCGACGCAATGTTAGGTCACATGCGATTTTCCAGCTTTAATGGTGGAGGAAGACCCCAGGTGCCCTTCCGTGCATTATTTCATCACGTCCTGGAACCTGGGTAGAACCATCCAACCAACCAAGCTAGCTGGATGGCTTCCTCAAATGAGGAATTCAATGCCCCGCGTGAGGCTTGTACCCACATCGATAAGGGGCAAGTGATTTGAAGTCAACTACCTTGTACACACGGCAACGGAGGCTCCACTAAACATTTTTCTGAATTATTGCATAACATCATGATATAGCTCAATCTTTGCCTTATTTCTGGGTTATGTAGCGTACCTCTTAGTCGAGCGGTGGCATGTTGGCTCTATAAGAGGTGCTACTCGAGTTCGCCTGGGCCCGGCTGGTGGCAAACTTAGATTATGGATATATTCAGTTAACTTGATATGTTTTAACGGAGGCGATATTAATTGATTACCAGTGCAAACTATTATAATTATTGTGACGTAAAATAGGCAAACTCAGTAATTCATAAATAACATCAGTCATGAATGTCAATAATATCAGTTCATAATAGTCTTGCTGTGCACCTTGATTTAATAATTACACCTCTTTACAGTTCATTTGGACTCATTAAAACAGAAGAAAATTTCTCTATTCCGATTTATATTTATATAAACAAAAGCACTCAAGGAAGCAGATCACTTTTTATACGACCGACTCTGAGAGGGATGTCCGCTCTCTAAGTCAAACAGTTTTCATCCGATCTTCACCAAACTTGGTGCAATGTTTGTGGGCATAATATCTCGGCCAAGTTTGATAACCAGCAAATTCGCCTAAGGCACTCTTGAGTTATGGTCCTTTTATTACTCAAAATCTGCAAATTTAGCCTTGTTCACCCTTGGCATAATATCTCGGTCAAGTTTAATAATCAAAGAAATCGCCCCTGGCATTCTTGGATTATGGCCCTTGAATTACTCGAAAAACTGCGAATTCAACCTTGTCCGCTCTCTTACTCAAACAATTTTCTTCTGATCTTCCACAAACTTGCAGATAATATTTGTGGGCATAATGTCTCAGCAAAGTTCGATAACCAGCCAAATCGCCCAAGGCACTCTTGGATTATGACCCTTGAATTACTTTAAATCTGCAAATTTATCCTTGTCCGCTCTCTAAGTTGAACCTTCACCAAACTTGCTGATAATGTTTGTGGACATAATATCTCGGCCAAGTTCGATAACTAGCCAAATCGCCCCAGGCACTCTTGGATTATGGACCTTGAATTAGACCAAATTCGATGATGGACGTATTTTGTGACAGTCTGCCACTCTTGCTGAAATTAGCTTTTATACCACTTTTATTAGATTGATCAAGTTCTCAATTACGATAGCGACCGAATAATATTAGTTAACACTGGTAGATGCCACACACTGAACAAATTAAATACTGTAACGCACTGAACGCCACATGTATAACGGGATATCACTGCTAATGGTTTAGAGGTATCCGGGATATTGGTATCGCATAACCATATACCAGTTGGTATATTTGGTATAAATGGTATTAATTCCAGTAACTAACTAGGTTTAACACAAACACATGAATTCAAAACACTTTGGTCTCATTTCTGATTGGTAAAGCGATTATAAGACACTTGTAATATTGATCTACAATAGATCTGTAAATACTAGTAGAGATACACGATGTAAACACTGGAGATGGACATTCCTATAAGGAACTTGTATATTTATAAAATTACGCCACTTAGTCATTAATCTATTTAATGCCAATAACTGATAGACTCTACCTCTTATTGTGACATGATTGGTATATGATGGTATTTATACCAGTTGGTGAGAGAACCGCCAGCCTGGATGTTTACAAGTACAGCATTTGAATTTCGCGCCACTTGACCTTTTATACGTGAGATTCCATCACGTTTCGCACGCTCCACGAGATGTTAACACAGCAATAGCCGACAAAACACAGAAATAAGTGGGAATTGCATACTTCTTCAGTTATTACGGACACAAAACACGATGTTACATGGAAACTTCGATAGTTATTTAAAGTATTGAACACATACTATTGATTTTATCAGTATTTGAGAATAATATTAACTTTTAGAAGAGTTATTATACAATTTATTTGACCTGTCAAAACATGGACCCGGCTTTCATTATATTCTGTTCGAGCCTATATATAAGATTAACATGAAAGCCGGGAACATGTTTTGACAGGTCAATTATATAGTACAATAATGAGTGTCATATCTCGAAACAAATATTGGCGATTTCAAGCGATAAACAAATTTAATATATGAGTCCAGTATACAGGTGCACAGCTACAAATAAATCTGTAAACATGAAAAACAGTTCAAATAGTCATCAAAACACCCAATATTAAAATGAGTATATATTTATTTTTCATAGGAACTTCACAATACAATTTTAAAAACACATGCAAAACCGAGTGGGTCGGGTAAGGTTAACATGGTGCCTCAGATAGGAAAATATGGTCTCTCCTTAAGATAAAAATATAGAGAACAATTCTGTGAATCAGAACATAATAAAAATAACTCTTAACTAGCAATTGGTAAATAACTGTAGAAAATATCATGATTATAGCTTATTAGCTTTGTATCGGGAAATATGCACGAGTTCTTCAGCGGAAATATTGCGCGACTTTAGGAGCGCAATATTCTTCCGCTGAAGAACGAGTGCATATTTCGCGATGCAAAGATAATAACCTTTTTATTATATACACATCATTACGTATAAATATAATGTAAATATCATAAATTTGTTCAACAGCCTGAATAGGATTGACAATACTGAACTAAATAGAAAAAAATAGTGCAACAACAAACACTGAATTACGCCACGCACCCGATATGAAATTCAGGCGTCAGTGTATGGAAAACTCTTGACGTGTCAGGTACCAGAGTAACTTAACGTGGATTAGAAACAAGTATGTAATAAAAGCAATTATTTCTCTGAGAGATCGACACACCGAACCGATTTCGGTGATTTTGGATTTGGCCCAAAAAATTAGGAGTCTTATGACAGAAGGTAATGCATGTCGTAGTAAATACGGTAGAACTGGAAGTACGAAAACAAATACAATTTTTCCAGTCTCGTTCCAAAAATGATAATCGTCGGATGGTTGTGATAGATTTTCTAGCACGATTGATGTATCTATTCGTGTGGTAGGAAAACGATCATTTATGCTTTCTGTAGCCGCTGAATCCGTCGCAGTACTACTGAATAATTCAAGTTCCTGTGGAGAAAAAAAAAGAGATAAATTCAAGTTAAGAGTACTAAAACATGACATGTGAGTAAATGCGATAATTTTATCCATGGTACCTGCACAAGAAAGTTGTCTGCAACAAATCATTAATACCTAGATTAACAAATTTGGCAGTTAACAATGTGACTTGAACTAATTCCATTTGTAATTTAAGCTGCTAGGCCGAGCGAGGGTTTTTCGTTAATCGTAACTTTTACATGCCAGATTCATATATTTATTGTACACCATTTGATGGTAATAGGACCTTTCTTAATTTTTGAAAATAATTAGCAAAGATTTTCCCTTTGTAAAATTCAGGCCCTAAACGTTTGTTCATATGCTTTTTAAATTTTACAAAATTTATAACTATGATTTATGATAGATCTTTCTAAGTTAAAATATCTATGAAACGCTGACAAAATATAAGGTTAGAACTGAAGGTTAAAGGTTTGCAACTTTTTATGTCCAAAATACCGTGAATTTAAAATGGAAAATACCCAACCCAACTTTTGATGATACATTAAAAACAACAACACTGTAATAAATGGAAGTTGGTCTTACAATGTATTGTCAGGCAACTCATATATGTGTATTTATGAGTCACCTACCGGTGTTTCACCGGAGGGAACTTACGGTTTGCTCACCTACCAGTTCCCCCGCCTCCCCAACACACGATAGATATTTTATTGAACCTGTTTTCAAAGTACAAGAACTTATTTTCATAAATGGCTTTCAGATGGTAGGATATTTAAAATACGTTCGTTCTCCAAATCAATTGTCAATCTAAAAGTGTGGTTCCTATGGCAGCAAATATAAAAATGCGCAATAAATTTTAGTTTATTTGAAGCGGAACTCTATTATAAGATAATCCTGAATTATAACAAAGAACAAAACCAACCTTCATTCTGAAGTAATAAACAAATGCTATAATATATATCTGCAGGTGTAAGCTATCTTATTAAATTGAAACTGTTTTGTGTTTAAAGCCGTTTTCCAACAGTATTTCAGTAATGTAACGGCGGGCAGTTATCCTAATCAGTGTTCCTGGATTCTGTACCAGTACAAACATGTTTTCCGTAAGTAACTGCCAACTTCTGCACGTATGTCAGAGATGGAGGACGAATTATTTAGACACAATGTATTTTGTCAAACCGGTATGGAGAATATACGCCTCGCCAAAGCCTCCTCGAACTCACGACCCGTGATCCGTAGATCTTCGCTCTCCCTATGGAGCTAAGCGGGCGGGCTAAACTATACAAGCATAATTACTCTGAAAAGGAATAATATAGTGATACATTGTACATGTAATTAAATTATACTTCAGAAAATTCGTAAGATATACCATTGCAATCGCCTTCAATCTTAGCCTAAATCCAGCTATTAAAAAATACCTAAATCAAACTAGACTCGATCCATCTTGGTTTGACCCTGACACTGACCACTATATAAGGTAAATCACATGTGAAAATACGATACCAATTTTAGCTCTCGATAGTGTTATTTCGTATTATGTCATCAGCATTATACAACGTTATATTGTTTTGATTGGCAACGCGCATTATGTTTATATGACGGACCGCAGAAAATCTATGCTGTCGAAAATACTCCCAGACACTACAAATCTGATGGAGGATAGTTGTGGCAAGAAGTCAAGTCTAAGACTCGCTTGTTTGGCAGGAAATTCTTAAAACTTTTATCTACAGAAAGCCAAGAGAACCGTGAACTCGCTCGAATGGTACCTTTCAAACGGAAGGTTTTCTCTGCTTTTGCAACATTTGGCAGGTCGGGACACCCTAGGCAGTATGGTGGACAGTCCCAGTTTTTCCGAGCAGGACACTCAAAGCAAGCCCAGTTTGGGTTCCAGTCATTCCGGGCCAGAAAGGGGAAACCTAGTGGCCGGCAAGGGGTCATTTGGCCAAAGCAAACCATCAATAGCTCAGGTGACAGAATTTCATTTCCCAGTGAATGTAGATCTTTTCAAAAATGTTCCAGTCGGGGGTCGGATCAGATTATTCTATCAAAACTGGAAAATTTTAACAAAAGATCAGTGGATTCTGGAAAATGTGTTGGGGTTAAAACTAATTTTCTGACTCAGCCTATGTTAAAGAATTTAAATCAGACCTTCGAACCAAAGTTCAGTAAGGAAAAAGCAGAGTTCTTAAAACAGGAAATTCAGTCCATGTTGGAAAAAAAAGTTATAAAGCAAGTAAACCCTTATACAGAAGGTTTTATTAGTCCCATTTTTCTAGTCGAAAAGGAAAGAGGGGAGCAAAGGCTTGTCATAAATCTGAAGGAACTCAATGATCACTTGCAGTATCAGCATTTCAAAATGGAGGGCATAAATTTAGTCAAAGATATGTTACAGCCAAACGATTGGCTAATAAAGCTAGATCTTTCAGACGCTTACTTTTCAATAGGCATTCACGAGTCCCACAGGAAATTTCTAAGATTTCGATACCAGGGGAAAACGTACGAATTCCAAGTACTCCCTTTCGGAATAGCTATAGCACCTTACACATTCTCAAAAATGCTGAAAGTTCCATATCCTTTCTCCGCAGACTAGGGATTCGAATGGTAATTTACCTAGACGACATATTATCAAGATAAATCAGTCAAACGATCTCCTGTTGCAAGATTGTGCAATAGCTATATAGATCTAAGAAAAGCTGGAGTTTCTGATAAATTACAAGAAATTTATTCTAATCCAAACACAATGTCTAGAGTACATAGGTTTCAAACTCAACACACAAAAGATGACTCTGTCTCTACCAAAAGAAAAGGTACAAAAAGTAAAAAATCTATGTCAGTCGGTTCTAGACTCGCACTTGATTTCTGTTCGAAAATTGTCAGAAGTAATAGGGAACCTCATAGCAAGCATTATTTTCAGCCCCTCCTCATTTCCAAGCTCCTAAGGAAATCAAAAACAAGGATTACAAGGTGTCAAAAATTACGAAACAAAGCTTTTTCTTCCCGAAGAGGCAAAACAGGAGTTAAAATCCTGGATCCAACATTTAGACTGTTGGAACGGCAAATCAGTTGTGAATCCAAACCCTTCAATCCTGATTCAGACCCATGTTCAGACTTCGGCTGGGGCGATGTGCTGGGGAGTGTGGATAGGGGGTCCCTGGCTGAAAAATAAATCCTTCACATCAATATCCGGGAGTTGCTAGCAGTTTCCCATTCAGTATGGCCTTCATGAAAAAATCAGACTTGCTCGTTCCTGGTCAGACAGACAATCGAAGTACTCAGGCTTATCTTAACAAAATGGGCGGAACTGTATCAAGAGTTTGCAATCAGATAGCTCTAGAAATTTGGAATTGGTGTCTAACTCGAAATTTAATCCTAAAAGCCGATTTCACTCCACACCACCAAGACCGTGAATGGTTTCTAGTATAAGTCTATCAATTTACATAGGTCAACAATTTCTTCAGTACATAAGCATATTCGTAACATACCAGTTGGTCAGCATTTTATAGTGAAAAGTTTGATGATGGTAATTTTGAGAGAAAACCCACCTGTTCCAAAATACAAAGAATTTTGGGATGTTGATCAAGTTTTAAGGTATTTGATATCACTACCTCCAAACTACGATCTCAGTTTGAAAGTTCTGTCAAAGAAACTAGTTTCATTTCTAGCTATAGCTGCCCCAAAAAGAGTCTCAGAATTGGCCAGATTTGACCTATGTCTCATGTCAATTGCTCCAAACACACACACTGTACATTTTACTCAGCCTGGTTTGATCAAATCACAAAAAGATTGCAATTCAAGGCAAGTAACTTATGACAGCTACCTAGATGAACCAAAGATCTGTGTATACCTTTGCTTAAAGGAATACCTTAAAAGAACAAGTCCTTTCAGGGATCAGGGATCTGATACCGGTAGCAACCAATCAGACCCACTTTTGAGGACCCTAATTAAACCACATCACAGAGTTTCTCCTAACACTGTTTTCAGGTGGATAAAAGACATATCGAGTCAGGCTGCAATAGATATTACAGTTTATTCTGCCCATTCAACAAGGGGTGCTGCTAGTAGCAAAGCTGTGTTACAGGGTGTTTCTGTCAGTGAAATTATGTCTATGGCAGACTGGTCAAATGCTTCTTTATTTAATAAATTTTACAACAGGAAAATTGAAAGTAGAAAGTTCACAGAAACAGTTTTATATAGGTTAGTATATTTTGTTCTATTTATTCTTATAGCATTTGGTAGCTTTGAACTTGCAATGTTATATCTTACGAATTTTCTGAAGTATAATTGAAGATTTTATGAGGGCGCGAAGCGCCCGAAATGAAATATAGATTATACGAAGAAAATGAGTAAGATATAATATTGCAATGCCACCGCCCCAACCCTACTTCTACATTTTTTAAAGCATATTTATTGGTGGTTCCACATAGTCCACTTCAGAAGATACTGAATACTTCCTAATGTCACAATATTCAAGGGATGATGATGTCATTCTGTTCATGGACGTCAAAGCGATTAACGACGATGATATATATATATATATAGAACTGTCGAGCATTAAGTGTATGCTAGTGTGAATTTAAAAAAATATTCGTTAGGAATTGTTTTTCTCAGTTTTATTTTCACTTATGTGACAGATATCCATTGTGATCACTTGATATTTGTTTTTAAATATTCTGTGAGACAATTCCTACTACATTTGTCTTCAGACTGCCCTCTGTTGACAGATTTTTGTATCACTCTTTGTCTGTACTTATGTGAACAGCTTATCAAATCTATTCCAAACATTATCTTTATCTGATGATGAAAGCGAAAGCGCGTTTTTCACGCGTGATTTACCTTATATAGGTCAAGGTCAAACTATTATGGATCGAGTCTAGTTTAATTTAGGTAACTTTTATAAGCTTGATTTAAGCTAAGATTGAAGGCGATTGCAGTGTTATATATCTTTCTCATTTTCTTCGTATAATCTTTATTTCATTTCGGGCACTTCGCGCCTCATAAAATCTTCAATTTTACTAAAGCAAAACAAACATGTATTGATTTATAAAGAAATAGCATCAAGATATATAATATCAGAATCATATTAATTAATAAATCAAAAAATAAGTTACTGTATAGCGGGTTAATTCTGCAGGTTTTTCATTTCCGCTAAATCTGCGGGTCGAGGCTGTCAGGCAGAAATAAATTCCGCACATTTAAACTACATGTATCAGCAGAATTTTGACGTAGAAATAAACTTTGATATTTCGCTTAATATAACTGCCCGTTGTCTTTAGACACTTGTCACTAGGTCTGAGGTCAAGGTCACATTTGGAGACCAAATGTCAAAAATCTTATCTTCATGTCCGCTCTGTATTGTCTTGACCGCTTAAAGATTTTCATAAAACTAGCATTAATTGTTTATCTCAACAAGACAGCGTGCAAAACTCAGTTGTTCACTAGGTCAACGGTCAAGGTTACATCTTGAGGTTAAAATTTCTTATAGCTTAACTTTGGTTTCGCTCTATATCTTTTAATCCGCTGGTAAGACTTTCATAACACTAGCATAAATTATTTACCTCAGCAAGACGACATACAAAGCGCATAGCTCAGGTAACTAGCTCCAATGTCAAAGTCACGCTAGGAGGTCAGAATTTCAAATAGCTTAACTTCATTTTCGCTGCTGGTAAGACTTTCTTAAAACGGGCATCGGTTATTTACCTCATCAAGACGACATGCTGAGCGAAGATAGCCGGTCACCAGGCGAAAGGTCAAGGTCACATTTGGTGATCAACGATTAAATAGCTTAACTTCGTGTCTGCTCAATATCGCGAAAACCGCTCAAAAGATTTTCATTAAATTAGCACCAGGTGTTTACCTTATCAAAACTGCTTGCAGAGTATATTACCCAGGTCACTAAGTCCGAGGTCAAGGTTACACTTGGAGGTCGAAGGTCAAGTAGGTTAAGCCAAAGTCCACTTCATATTTTCTAAACTACTAGAATGATATTTTATAAAATAAGCATCAATTCTTAACCCAATCAAGACGGCATGTAGAGTGCACAACCCAAATTTCTATGTCCAAGGTAAAGGTCGAACATAGAAGGCAAATCTCTCATAGCTTTAATTTGTATCCGCTCCATATCTTTTTTAACATTAAAAGAAATTTCATAAAATTAACTTCCTTATAATGGCATGCACCGTGCACATCCATGCATAATCCAGGGAACAAGGTTCTAGGTGAAAATCACACTTGAAGGTTAAAGGTCAAGATCAATAATTGTTATTTCCCTTGTATCAGTGTGGCATCTGGGATATAACTCCCCTGTAGTAATAGCTCTAATTCAATAAAGAATGGTAAAACATGAAAAGAATTAGTAATTTTAACTTAATCTACATAGGGCAGATCAATAGTGCTACTCTATAATTTACAAAGGAAAAAATGCACGTCTTTCGACAATTCATTCTTTGGAAACAGGAATGTCTTTTAAAGGTTGTACGTGCCGTTGAATTTATACAATTATGTGAATTCTCGAAACATGATGTAATGTTAATTGTCAATAGGAAGTCATTTCAAAGTCGATCAGGTATCATATTTCAAACCTATGTGAAGGTAACTTGACTTAAACTTTATTATCACACAGTGAAAGACTGCGACACATTTTTAAACACTTAGATATTTGACTTACCTGAGCACAAAGTGCTCAAAGTGAGCTTTTAAGATCATCGAATAACCGTCGTCCGTCCGTTTGTCGTCCAAATTGTCTTTAACGAAGAAAATCTACTCCTTAACAACCAAGTCAAACTTCATAGGAAGGTTACTTGGGTGGTCCCCATTCAGCATTTTCCAAATCTGGGTAATCCGATGGCGGGGATAGTTTTCCTGATATGGCTATATGGAAAAGTTTGAAAAACTTTTCCTCTAAAACGGCTGACTTGATTTCGAAAATATTTGACAGCAAGGTTCCTTGGCTGGCTTTCTGCTAAATTCTCTATTGTTAACCACACATGCCAAGTCATAGGGCTTGTTTCTCCTGTATTGTTAATATCACAATAATGTTCTCTAAACTACCCTCTGAAACCGCTAGTTCGATTTAAGGATGTACGAGCGTTTATTTCAGGATATCCGCCATTTTGAAAAATGTTTCTTCGAATATTGCTTTCTAACAAAACTTTTGCAAAAAATTAATGCTAAATAATTAACCATTTAATGTACCATTTAACCAAATATATTATGCTTTTTGCGAAAAAAAAATCTTTCACCCTTTGTTTTGGCTGGCATTTGCCCAAAATTGACGTAAGATTTACAATGGGATAGGAGTAGGTAATTTCAAATATCTATTAAAGTAGATCAGGTTTGGTTTTGATATTTTTCTGACTGATACATATAATATTAAGCTATAAATCAAATAAAAGTCTTCAGATAGCACTTTATATAATCTAGAAAAAATACATTAAACAAAAAGAACATAAACTATCAAAATTCACTACTTTTTAACAGTTTTTTCTTAATAAATCTCTTAGATGCACGGTGACCCCAACTTTTTTCGTTCCATTTTGAAGCATTTTGAGTGTCATTAATGCTGCAAAAGATTTTGAAATATTAACGTCAGATTTTTTTTGTAGATCTAAATACGTGTTTTCCATTGAAAATAAAGTGGGTGGGGTAATTATGTCAACACGTAAAAATTAAAGGGATTTGTTAGTGACATTTATGCTTATATAATACTGATATAGGAGTTACGCCCCTTGATCCATGGCGGCACAATTTTCTGAGTTCATGTAAATCTAGATTTTTTTCTGGAATTATGGTAGTTTTACGGACTCGATATACAAGGAAATTGGCTGTCTTCTTACAGTGAGGTGAGGGCCACTTTGCATAGGGTGAACCTGTGCTTTCAGACTTGTATATAGTGACTGGACTTGAAGTCCTTTGTCAGTTTTCTTTGTGTTGTCGGACAAGATGGCGGACTGTGGTGCAGACCTTATATCACGACCTTTATCTGTCCATTTTTCAACAAAATTCTTGAAACGAATCACTCATGAGGAAATTCTATCTACGCTTACTTCTTTCGTTGATAAAACAGACATAAAATCAATTCAAATCACCGAGAAAGAATGTATCATAACATTGAGATCAGAAGAAGTCAAAAATAAGGTCATTCTGCACGGGCTGCGCTTACAAAACCGTTATATATACATAACAGATGTTGAGAAAATTATAACTAGTGTGACCATAAAAGACGCGCCCTTTGAAATGCCTGACTCTATTTTATCGCGAGCCCTGTCAAAATTTGGGGAGGTGATTGAAAACAGTATCACCCATGGAAAAATAAAAGGCACCGATATTGAAAATGGATCAAGATATTTGAAAATTTTGAACTGCATTCCATTATTACCACCGGTAATTGAAATCGGTAATTTTACCGTTAGACTATTTGCTGACAATAATAGGACTGCGTGCAAATACTGCGGCGCTACAGAGCATCCGTACTTTAAATGTCGCCAGAAACCTGAATATAGACCCGAGCATCGGCTCACTGAAAATCACTCAAAGAAATTGTGCTATAACTGTAATGGTGATGACCATGTTAAAAGGGATTGTCCGTTAGGCATAATTTGCCGTTTTTGTAAAGAAGAAGGTCACTCTCAAAATGAGTGTCCGAATGAGAGATACGGTGAATATAAGCACGAAATTTTGGAAGGCCGGAATGAAAATTTACTCGAAATGGAAGAAAATCGTTTTAGAGCGCCTGAAGATTTTTTGTCCGCAATTGAGGAAGCTACTGACTGCCCTTGGAATACATTAACCAATGGCACATCTTTTTCTCCACCGGAAGTGGACACATCATCAACTACGCATGGAAACTCTTCAGCTCTGAATGAAACGCCAAAATCTCCGTCATTACTTGAGAATGTACCATCCCGCATTATTACGAATGCGTTAAATGACACACCAAAAAAGGAAACTTTCGTTATAATTGGCGATTCGAACACGAACAGGCTTCACATTAGGGAAAACAATATTCAAAATAAATCTGTTCCAGGTTTATCTCTCGACAATTGTGAAAGTGTAATTGAGTCAGTTATTCCACCAAAGGATAGTGTTATAAGTGGCATAATAATCCACTTAGGGACAAACGATATAACAAGGCATGAGTAAAACAAAGTTGCAGAGAAAGCAAAGCGTGCTCTTGTTTTAGCCAGAAGAAAGTGGCCTAAATGTCCTGTAGCTTACTCCAGCATTATGCCGAGAATAGTCAGTAGCGCTCCAGTCAAGCGTATGAATTCTGACGCAAAATATGTCAACAAAAAAATCCTTGATTACTGTAAGGGCAATGGTTTTCATTATTTAGACAATGATGACATTTTCCTAAAAAACAATAAGCCAATACATTCTCTGTATGATGCTGGGGATCCTACAGGTATACATATTTCCGACGAGGGTGCGGATCAGCTGTATTCAAACATGACAGCGTTTCTCATTGACGGAATGTCGGATGAGGATGTTGTATACCCGGAAAATACGACCATGTCGATGAGTAAACGCGGTCATACTGATCCGTAAATACCGCCGGCGGCAAATTAATATTGATGATATTATGTCTAGAGTTGAAATGTTGTATTTTGTTTATGTTTTATTATGACTTATAGCATTGCTACTATCAATGTTAATGGGTTGAGAGATAAAAAGAAACGATCTCTCATTTTTCAGTGGCTAAAAAAGAAATCATTCGATATAATATTTATTCAGGAATCTCACTGTAAGAATGTCTTTGAATCCCAGGTATGGGGTAATCATTGGGGAGGGGACTCTTTTTGGAATAATAACAGTCATGCAACTTGCGGAGTTGCAATTTTGATTAAACCCGGTTTAAAAATTTCGGTAAAAGATTGTATAGAGGATAATGAAGGCCGCTTTATCTCAGTAAAAATGCATGCAGACGAAAAAATATATAATTTGACAAATATATATGCTCCGAACAATGGAATATTGCGGAAAAAATTCTTTAACACAGTTGAGAGCTTACTGAAAACTTCTAATGAACTGCATCTTATCGGCGGTGACTATAACTGTACTTTGGATTCAAAAATGGATAGAAAATATAGTACCTTTAATAATCTATGTAAGGCAGACGAAGGCTTAAATGAACTATCGCAACTGATTATCGCACTAGACCTTGAAGATATTTGGCGAAAACGTAATACGTCATTAAAACAGTTTACTTTTATGCGTAATGAGTCAAAGTCACGTATTGATTATTTCCTTACTTCAAAACTTGTAGATAACGAAATAAGTAATGTAAAGATATCTCACTTTTTATATTCAGATCATGATGTAGTTTCATTTATTTTAAGTACTGAACATGTGCAGAGAGGCCCAGGCCTTTGGAAACTCAATGCAAGTTGTCTTAATGATTATGAATATGTGCAAATGATAGAAGTGTTTTGGAAAACTTGGTCAAAGAATAAAGATAATTTTAAGTCAAAACGGGAGTGGTGGGACATGACAAAACATAAAATTAAAACTATTTCGATAGAGTTTTCAACTAGTAAGTCAAAACCACATAAACAAATTAAATTGTTAGAAGAAAAAATTCAACAACTTAAAAATTTAAATGACAATAGGTCCGACATTGAAATCATTAAATTATCACAGGAACTAAAACACTACTACCAGAAACAACTCGCAGCGGCTCAAATCAGATCAAAAGCTAAAAATATCGCAGAAAGTGAAACTTCGTCAAAGTACTTTTTTGATTTAGAAAATAAAAGAGGAAAACAAAAACTCTGGACACAAATAAAAACAGAATCAGGTGTGATAAAACATGACATCAATTCAATTTAAATGAACATTGTAATTTCTATAAAAATCTATTCACATCAGAAGGGATTGATTTTCTGTCTGCGAAAAATCTTGTTTCCAACTTAAATACAAGTATAAATCATAATGAAAAAATCTTATTAGATTCAGACATCCGGGAAGACGAAGTGAAAAATGTAATAATGGGATTTAAACTCTTAAAATCACCTGGGGAGGACGGATTAACCGCAGAATGGTACCAGAAATTCTGGTATTTGATAAAAGCAGATTTTCCTGATGTCATTTCGGAAATACTCGATTCCTTTTGTTTGTCGGATTCACATATAAAGGCGGTTTTGGTCGCTTCTGTATAAGAGCGGAGATAGGGAAACCCTAAAAAATTGGCGCCCATTAACATCCTTATGTGGACTATAAAATTATCGCAAAATGTTTAGCAGAAAGAATTAAACCTATGTTATCTAAACTGATACATAATGATCAAAAAGGCTTTATTAAAGGACGTCAAATTTCAGATGCAAATAGATTTATTCAGGACATAATAGATTACACTGATCTTGAAGATAAAGATGGAGTTATTATTTTTCTGGATCAAACTAAGGCTTTTGATAGAGTGGAATGGGAATGGGTAGATATTTGCTTGCAGGCATATGGTATTGGTGAAAAGTTTAGAAAATGGATTCAAATGTGCCTTATAGGATCGAAAACAACAATACAAACAAACGGTTTTATTGCAGACTACTTTTCAATATCTCGATCTTTAAAACAAGGATGCCCGATCGCGCCCTTCCTATATATTTTACAAGCTGAACCTATGGCGTGTGCTATAAGGCAGGATACTAATATACAAGGTATCACTTTACCCTCGCAAAACGACCTTAAACTTGGAGCAAAATTAAATCAGTTCGTTGACGACACGCAATTTTTTTGTAAAACTGAAAAGTCAATTTCTGAAATATTTCATAATCTGTGCATATATGAAAAAGCATCCGGAGCAAAAATGAACAAAGATAAAACAACAGGTATTTTTATCGGTAAGTCAAAAGGAAAAACACCAAAATTTAAACATATTAAGTGGACAAAAAATCACGTTAAAACATTAGGTATTTGCCACGGATATAATATTGACACAAATGAAATATGGATGGAAAAAATAAATAAAATAAAAAATTGTCTTCAAATTTGGAAATCTAGGGGATTGACATTTAAGGGTAAGCTTCTTATATTAAAAACATATGTAATGTCAATTATCAGTTTTGAAATAGAAACACGAGGGATTCCAACAAAGTACAATGAAGAACTTGAATCTATCATGAGCAAATTTCTTTGGGACGACAAACGGCCGTTAGTGTCCAAACACACTATTCTTTTAACTCAATTAGACGGAGGTCTTAATATGTGCAATATATCAAATATGTATGCTAGTTTTAACGTTAAAATGTTATACAAAGTTATACACTCAAAGGAACAAAATTGAATGCTATATGGAAATATTTTTACGCTTTTGATCGAAAAGTGAATGAAAATTATTTTCTTTGCAAATGCTCATCTTTGAAAATTACCTTACAAATTAAAAATAAGTAACTTTTACAAAATCGCTCTTGAACATTGGGTCCGTTTTAGAAACTGTTTCAAACCACTGTCGATATTGATGTTAAAAATACATACATATTTTGTAATTCTGAAATCAAGTACCGAAATAAACCCCTATTTTTTAGTTCTTACATAAAAGTAACATATTGTTATTAAAAGATATTTGGGATTTTGAGCGCAATACTTTCGTTAGTACAGACGTGTTGTTAAATATGTTAGAAAATAAACGAAACTGGATCGCTGAATGGCAAATTATCAAATCTAGTATCCCCAAAATGTACATAAATGCTTTGAAGGAAAATGACTTCAATATTGAGAATATTTTACCTATGCACCTAAATGGCACTGAACTAAGTTCCAAGACTGGACACTTTATAAAACCGGAACATTTTAAGATTAAACTAATTTCCAATATTTGGAACCAGAAAGAATCAAAACTTAAGGTAGAATATAAATGGGAAAATAAGTTAAACGTCACGTTGCCATGGAAAAATGTTTGGGCACAAATTTTAAATTCTTTCGCATCTAATAAAGCCAAACAATTCCAGTGGAAATTTGTTCACAATATTGTTTTTACAGAACACAAACTTTCTCTTATGAATCTGTCCGACGGAAAATGTTGCATATGTAAATTATACGAAGAAACGTTAGTTCATTTAATGTGGGAATGCAACTTTGCAGAAAATGTTTGGAAATTTATAGAAGAAAGGCTGAAAAATAACTTAATACAGATAAATTTTGATATCACTTGTTTTAAACTCGCGGTACTTTTTGGATTATATGAACATAATCATACCAACCTTAATCTACTAATAAACACTGTCATTTTTGAAACGAAATGGGCTATTTGGAAATACCGAAATAATTGCAAATTCAATAATAAGATACATTCAAGAACAAGTTTTTATAGAACACTTTTTGCTAATATCTGTGATCAAATTCATTTCAACTTTTCTGATAAAGAGGACAACATCGTTCCACGATTTTTAAAACTTTTTCAGATAATGTAAGGGAAGTAATTCAAGTCTCAATCGTCTTATCTACCTTGTCATTTTCGCTTTCGGACAAGCATGATTTAAAAGGCGACCACTGATACTGTTTGTTGAAATGATGTTTTTTTATATATAGCTGATACGCTTTGAATTGTTACATTTCAATGTCATTTTTTTCAGAATTACTTAAACATTTCTCTTGGAGATATGAAATTATATGTGTTCCATTTTATTTATGATGTATTTTTCTACTTGCATTATTATGTATGTGTATTGATAATGATTTATTTATTGTAAGGCTGATAGGCGGCTCCCCGACCCCTATCACGCCATCGACGGGGAAAATAAATAGGGTAACCCCTTTCGAGGGCGCCTGAAAAAAAAAAAAAAAAAAAAAATACTGATATCACCATATATACATATTAACCTGTAAGACCTGAAATCCCTACAAGATTAAGCAGTAAATTATATGTTTTATAATGTACCAACATTTTTTCAATGTTACAAAATTTCAGAAATGCGTGAACAGTGGGTGAAGAAAATACCCTATAAAATTAAAACGAGTTCGGTGACCTATGTTTTTTCTGCTCTTGTTTGTCTTAGAAACTAATGTTCTTCAAGCTCACAGGGTATGAAAAAATTCTTAACATTAGAAAAAAATTCACCATACATCCTTAAAAAAACAACAGAAAAACAACAAATTGATTTTTCCCTGAATGTTTCCTTTTACAGAGTGGACTCATTGCACAAAACATTTTCAGTCTTATCTGAGTTTGATAATGAAAATTTATTTGTCATTTACATCTAAATTACACATGTAAAATTATATTTCAAGTTGTTGACTATTTTCGAGTGACTATTTAGTATTGATGGTCAGTCTAAGCTGTAATTTAATCTTGAAGATCTAGTAAAGTTAACTATTTAACTATTGCCAGTTTTCCTTATATGGCTACATGGAAAACTTCAAAATACATTGACAGCAATGGTCCTTAATTAAAGTTCTACCAAATTCTATCAAATCATTCATTCCTGTTAAAAACATGGCTGCCGGGGTGCGAAGCTAGTTTTACCTACATGGCTTTATGGAATTATTTATACATCTTCTTCTCTAAATCTGCTGGTCGAAATTTAAAATATTTTGACACATATGTTCGTTTGGAGACCATCTACCAAATTCATTCAAGTCTTTTGTCTTTGATGCGCACCAAAATCAATTAAATGAATAAATATATAGAAAGATCTTTATGAAACATCGTCTTCAACCAAATTCTGATTGAATCTGCTCAACAAAGGAATGAAAATTGCAACAGTTCGCACACCTTTAGTTATTAATGTTTACCGACATTATAGTTGTCAAAACATTCAATTTTGATAAATAGGCCTGAATAATGCAATGTATCATTCCCATTTTGAAGTATTTCATTAAAGTATAAATATATCGTGTGTATATGTTTGTTGACTTTTTACCTTTTCCAGATGAAATTGAATATAAAATGTTTCCGTTTTGGTAGTTCATTATGATATCAATTTTCAAATAGAAAGAGTGTTTCGTTATATATAGAATAGACACGGTACTTGGGGATTGTGAAAAAAGTCGACATTGATTTCACTTTCACAATTTGTTCTTAATTTTGACGTTGCAAATGTATTTATAGTTAATTGCAATATACAATTACATTATATATTAAAGTAATTGTTCAACAATAGAAAACTAGTTAGTCATCTGCAATTGTGTTCAGTATAGCCTTAAAGTTTTATGTGAAATCATTATAATGTGCACTCAGTCGTTGTACACTATTTTCCTACCGAGTCTATGTATGCGAACGAACAATATACTCACAGAGAAACTTACTAGAGAACACATGCGATTTCCTTCCCATATTTTCACAACATTATTCGTCGAATAGGTCTGAAAACGGCAGATGAAGCGTATTGAATTCACAAAATTATACGTATGCAGGTCATTTATAATTGCAGATATGTAAGCTGAATAAATCGAAATCGAAAGTTAGTGGACTGAAAGTGATCAAGGCGAGCTGATATTTTGCAAAGGAAAGTAAGCGTGTCAATCTGCAACTGTACTGTGCAGTTTTAAATGTTGCTTATGCAACAGATACTTTTCGGTTAAGCCAAGCAGTTATATGTAAAATCACGAAAATGCACTCTGTTGGTATACATGATTTACTTACTGTGTCTATGTATCCATCCGAATAGTCTTGTATAAACAAGGTCTTTGTACCAATCGAACAGGAATTCGTCAGAGAACACGTGTCATTTCCTTGCCGCCATTCTTGTAGTCCAGTATTGTTGATCAAATTGATCTGAAAAAAGCAAATGCAGCGTATTGAACACTGAATTACAGGATACTTGGTAACGCAGGCAGAACATTTAGTATATCAAATTAACAAGCTCAACAAGTGGAAAATTAATGGACAAGTTGTGTAATACGTTGGAATATGCAGTTTTTGATTTCCGTTTGTATCTTTTCTATACTTGTTTCATTGAACTGAAAAAGGCATATGCAAATGCCTAATTAAATGAAACAAATGAACACCCTTTCTATATACAATGTAGATGACATCGACAGTAATATTTGTGTGAATATTTGGGGGGAAAGCAGAACATTATAGGCCGGTTATACGTCTAGAAATAAGTTAAGCATTATGAATTAATTCTAGCAAAAAGTTTTTTTTATTAATAATTTTTAGTTACTTATACAACGAAACTACCCTAAAAGAAATTCAAGCCAAACTCTAAAAATCAAGCGATATGTAAAGGCAGCTTCCTTTAGGTTATGATTAAACAATTTATTGTATAATACCGTTTCTTTATTCCACACATGCATTACATAGTGAAGCAGTTCTAAAAGCATTTTACATATGATTGCCATAACTGTTTATAAATTTAAACAAATTTGATGTAATGAAGTGACCCACCCACCTGCAGTGACATTTCCGATACAATTTTGTTTCACGAATCCCCTATGAATCTTGATTTTTTAGCTCACCAGAGCACAAAGACCTCAAGATGAGCTATTGTGATCGGTCATTGTCAGGCGTTTGTCGGCGTGCGTCGTGAGTCGTCCGTCAACATTTGCATTGTGAACACTCTAGAGGCCATATTTGTGACCCAATCTTTATGAAACTTGGTCAGAATGTTAGCCTTGATAATTTCTAGGTCAGTTTTGAAACTGGGTGATGTGGGGTCAAAAACAAGGTCTGTAGGTTAGATCAATGGAAAAGCTTGTGAACACTCTATAGGTCACAGTTGAGACCTAATATTTATGAAACTTGGTCCGAATTATTGCCTTAATGATTTCTAATATAGTTTCGAATCTTGGTCATGTGGGGTCAAAAACTAGATGACCCGGTCAAATCAAAGGAAAAGCTTGTGAGCACTTTAGAGGCCACAGTTGTAACCCAATCTTTATGAAACTTGATCAGAATGTTTGCCTTGATGTTCTCTAGGTCAAGTTCGAAACTGGGTCAGTAGGCCAGGTCAAAGGAAAAGCTTGTGAACACTCTAGAGGCCACAGTTTTGACCCAATATTTATGCCACTTGGTCAGAATGACTGTCTTGGTGATTTCTAGTCAAGTTTGAATCTGGGTTATGTGGGATTAAAAACTAGGTCACCCGGTCAAATCAAAGGAAAAGCTTGCGAACACTTTAGAGGCCACAATTTTGACTCAATATTTATGAAACTTGGTCAGAGTATGTGTCCTGATAATTTCCAGGTCAAGTTGGAAACTGGGTCATGTGAGGTCAGAAACTAAGTCACTATTCCAGTTCCAAAGGAAACACGCTAGAGACCACAGTTTTAGTTTGAAATCATGAGAAATAATCACCCGGTCAAATCAAAGGAAAATATTGTGAACACTTTAGAAGACACACTTGGCCAGAACGTTTATCTTGATGATTTCTAGTTCAAGTTTGAAACTGGGTCATACGGGGTCAAAAACTTGATGATCTCTAAGTCAAGTCTGAATCTGGGTCATGCGGGTCAAGAAGTAGGTCATTAGGCCAGATCAAAAGGAAAAGCTTGTGAAACTCTAGAGGCCACAGTTGTGACCCAATATTTATGAAAGTTTGTCAGAATGGTTGTCTTGATAAAATTCGAAACTGGGTCATGTGGGGTCAAAAATTAGATCAGTAGGCCAGATCAAAGGAAAAGCTTGTGAACACTCTAGAGGCCAAAGTTGTGACTCAATCTTTTTGAAACTTGGTCAGAATATTTGTCTTGATGATCTCTAGGTCCACTTTTAATCATTTGGGGTAAAAAATTAGGTCACATGGTCAAATCAAAGGAAAAGTTTGTGATTATTCTAAAGGCAACAGTTGTTACTCAGTCTATATGAAACTTGGTCAGATCTTTAGGTTAAATTCGAATCTGGGTCATTTGAGGTCAAAAACTAGGTCAATAGCCCAGATAAACTCTGATGAGCGATATAGGGCCATCATGACCCTCTTGTTTGGTTTTTGTTGTTTATTTCTGTCTTTGAGACACCCATTATATCTCCAGTGCCGACGAGTTTATTTCGAAATATGTATGTATACATTAGTTAAGCTATATTCTAAAGTTTGACACACCAATGCTTTTTCGACAAAGAAGGTAAATACTAAAGTCGCCTACAAATACTTGCTAGAATTTCAAAATATATTTTTTCTGATATTCAGCGCTAGTATACCAGTAGTAGAACAATACAGCAAATGGTCCATAGTAACATTCTCATTATCATTAATGAGCATGCATATTAGTTTATTAAAATAGAAATACTGCTGGTAAAAAGCAAGTGCCTAAGCTCCATTTTGGAACAATTTTATCTGACCAAGATATGACGGAATACCTTCTACATAGTTGTCGTTTCTAAAAATGATTTTTGCAATAGAAATAGTGAAATATTTTAGTTCATTCTTTGTATCTAAAGCATTTTTATTTTCACTCAATTAGTCCCGCCAAACGACAAAGTATACATTTGAAAAATTGTTTTTGGGTGCACATTACTTATTACATTGGATACGTAAATATTAAAAGAGCACTAGATAAGTACAATCAAGCGAATTTGCTTGTACGTGTATAATGTTTCCAAGGAAACGGTATTTGAAAATATTTCTATCTTTTGCTCTATCGGCTTTTTTTGACAAGTCAGAATAATTAGTACAATTTTATAGTGTCTTTTATGAAATTATTTTTAAATCAACTAAGCTGTTTCTGATACGACAGAGAAAAAGTATAATTTGAGAATTCTTTACAGACAGACATCAAGAAAACATTTGAGTAACATTAGTTTTAAATTGGGTCATCCGTTTTTGATAAGACGTTGTGTTAAAGTGCTCACCATGTTCTTGTACGGAAAAGTCCACACCAGGTAAACAACAGAGCTACATCTTTCAGAGGTATACGGTAAATCGCTCTGTCACAACTTCCGAGCTAGTACATGTCGCGATAAAGGAACGTCAATAAAGGTGAGTGTCATTAGATTTTGTATATTTTACAAGCATTGAATTGCATATCAAACATCGGGGAATAATAGGCGATGTAGATTTAACTTTACCTAGAACTTTAAGTTTGCTAATTTATTCTTGATTTGTGGTCGTGACGATGTTTATGTTACTATGATTAAACAGTCTAGGAAATAAGATCAGTTAACTTTTGAAGTATTTTCCTATATAACTCATATAACAAGTGACCGCCGGGGCGGATCTTCTTTTCACCCCAGGGTTATAATTGGAATAATATTGTTAGAGAACCACAAGGCAATGCTACAAAATAAATACTAAACGTTTAGTAGAGAAGAGTGGAAACTTCACAGGTCCCTCAACACGACAAAAACGAAAATGTTGCAGGCTCGGTTTGATTGAGCCTGTTCAAGGCCTTGAACTTTCAGTCAAAAAGATTTTTATATCTTCTTTTCATGTATACGACTATGTAAAACTTTGGTCCACCGGGGCATGGCCTCTTTTCACTCAAGTGGCATAATTTGAATAATTTTGGTAGAAAACTACTAGGCAGTGCATACTTAATATCAAAAACCTAGACCTTGTACTTTTAGGCAAGGAGATTTCTTAAGATATTTTTCCAATATATGTGAATGTAAAACTTGGGAACCCTGGGGTATAATAAGAACATCTGGAATAGTTTTCTCGATATGGCTATATGGAAAAGAATAAAAATCTTCTCCTCTGAAACCACTGACTTGATTTCAAAATAATTAGACAGCAATTTTCTTTGGCTGGCCCACTGCTAAATTATCTATTGTTAACAAAAAATGGTCGCCAGGTCATGCGGCTTGTTTTTCCTATATGGTTAAAAGACACATTTGACAGTATATATGTATATAGGCAAATTTTTTCCTACTGACAGATTTTTTTTTTTAAATTGTACTGACTGAGAATTAAATTTAAAACGGAAATATGTATCAAAAATCATAGGAACCGGTTCTTGATCTTGAATATCTGCCCTTGAAAAATAGATTTTACAGTTTTTTCCGTCTTTCAAGAGCAGGCAATTCATGACCAAGGCTAGGTACCTATGGTTTGCTTTATTTTGTATTTGTTTTTGATTCTCCGCCAGTAAACACAGTTTAAAGGAGAAATTCTGTCCGTAAGAAAATTTTGCCCCATGTCAATAAAGATACTGTGGAAAATGCCTTGACTATGAACATGACAAAAATGATACCTAAAAGTCCTGGCCTTTCCCTTGGACCAAATTTCTTTAAACTTTATATACCGAATGCAAATGATGCCTAAACAAGAAATATGAGATCAAATAACAGTTTCCTTGCCTTAATTTTGAATTATCTGCCCTTGAAAATTGGATTTTTTAGGATCGTCTGACTTTCAAGGGCAGATAACTCAAGATC